>NC_056743.1:806884337-807184337 GCF_019279795.1 Protopterus annectens
TCTCATAAGTACCCCATTGGCACGTTTGTTTCTTTTGATCACTGCATTGTGTGTAGGTTCATGTCATCCAGGAAGAGTAAGCGTAGGTGTGGTCGTCAGATCCCCCTTAAAGGCGCCCATGAGCTTTGCCTTTTTTGTTTAGGATTTACACACGACCTTAAGTCCTGCTCCATCTGCCAGGCCTTTGTTCCAAAAATGCTACTTAGCCATCTGCACTCATTTAAATATTTACCTTGAGAACCAGTGTCTTATGAGCTGAGCTTTGGGTATGGAGAGACTGTGTAGTCAGCAAGTTGAGCCGCCTAAGAAGAAGGCCAAGGTTGTTAGGTTTGAGTCAGTAGCTGCACCTTCTCCACCTGATGTCCCTCCTGTGGCTAACGTCAGCCTGGAGTAACTCTCTGTTGCCGATGTGGGTGTAGCGGGTACTGGTGTGGAAGCTACAGAACCCAGCGTGGATAGCACATCCTCAGAGGTAAGGCAGACATTGGCTTCCGACGGTGAGGGGGAACCTATATTCATACTGGCTACTCAGATGGATCTATCCACTACTTCAAAGGCATCCAAATCCAGGCCTGCCTTGACCCAAACGCCTGGTAGACCTTCCCTCAAAAGAAAAGAAAAAGGGAAATATGTTTCCCCAGTAATTGAGAGCCAGACAGATTCTCAAAGCCTGTTTACTGCTTTTATGGCTCTAAGGCCTGCTACACCCTTACCCTTCCCTGGGCCGCCTCCTGTAATTAGTCCTAGGCCTCAGACCTTCGACCCTTCCCATCCTGAAGCGGAAGAATCCTCTGACTCCTCCTCAGAGGATTTTCTCTCCGGTGTTTCACTAATACCATCTCCTCGTGGCTACGCCTCCACTGAAGAAGAATCTGCAGGAAACGACTCCCCAGGCGAGGACCTTGCCTTTGGGGAGACTATTTCAAAGATGGAGCATTTCAAATGGAATTCCTCTGAAATTACTGAAGTAAAGAAGAGGTACTACAAACTTCTTCAGATAGACTCCCCGCCCCTTCAGCAATTTCCCCTGTACTTCCTGCATTTCTGGATGCTTTTAGTACAGCATCTATCAACCCAGACTCCCAGGCCTGACAGATTTTACAAGGCCCTTGAATGGGTCAAATTCTTCGTTGTGTCCTGCAGCAGACCCTGGCACTGTTTCTCTGTCAGCTGATAAAGCCTCCAAGCTCCTTCCATTCTCCTCACTCTTCCCCACAGACAGACAGTAACGTCATGGAGCACCTTGGGAAAAGTCTATAATTCATCTACCTTGGCATTTAGGACAATAAATTACAGACCCATATGTCCAAATATGCCCTAGCCCTTTTAGGACAGGCCACAAAACGTCTCGGTGAAATTCCAGAGTCTCTAGCCAAAGCTCAGTTATCCAGCCATATTTCTTTATCTTCACAGATCACAAGTTACTCCGTTAAGTGCAGTTATAATGCATGGAAGCCTCGGCCAGGTCTGCTGCATCTGCTTCTGTGCTCAGGAGAGATTTCCTGGTTTAGGTTACAGCCACTTCCTGATGATATTGGGGCAAAAGTCTTAGACGCACCCCTGGATAACTCTGCTCTTTTGGGGAAAAAGGTGGTGGAATTATTCAAAACTCTGCAACAAAATGGGAAGGAGTTACAGGACCTCAAACACTTGTTTGTGTCTCCTATCCCTAAATTCCACAGGAGTTACCATTTAATGACCAGTTAATCAGGAAGGACTCTGCACCCCCTCCTCCTTCTAGAAGCAGAAAGACTGCCAGGAAGCAAGCCACTGCCACTCCTTCCAGGCCTACACAAACCCCTGCCCAAAAGCCTCAATTTCAAGATGGGGCAGGTAGTCTGTGACTACCTGCCATCCTTAAAACAACCCCTCAACTTCATTCCCCTGTCCCTAAGGCTCTCACTGCCAACCTGCATGGAGAAACATCACCACAGACAGAGGCGGGTCTTGTCCATCCTACAAATGGGTTATTTTATGACCTGGATCACAGCCCCTTCATTGAGAGGAATTCCACAACGCCCCCCCCCCCCCCACAAAGAACAACTTCCATTATTTCAGCCAATTATAGACATCATTTTTGCCCAGGGTACAGTTCAACTTGTCCCTATGCTAGCAATGGGAAAAGGCTTCTACTCAAGATTTTTCTAGTCCCAAGAAAAGATGGTCCCTGGATACCAATTTTAGATCTTTCACATCTCATCCTCTTTCTGCAAGTACTCACCTTTTGAATGTTGACTCTGCAGGCCCTATTCCCCGTAATCTTTCTTCAGTGGTTCTTTGTCACCTTGGACATTAAGGATGCCTACATGCACATCCCAGTAAGGCCCAGCTACAGGAAATATCTGCACTTTTCTGTGGCCTCCCCACATTTCAATTCTGTGTCTTGCCCTTTGGACTTTCTACAGTGCCAAGGGTCTTCACCAAGTGCTTGGCACCAATGGTGGCCTTCTGCAGGACCCTAGGGATTCATATTTTCCCTTACCTAGACAGTCTGCTAATCCAGGCAAACTCCACAGAATTCCTGCAAAGCCATTTGAAAACAGTAATTTCACTCTTGCAAGCACTGGGGTTCAAGATAAATTATCCCAAGTCCATTCCAACCCCCTCCCAGGACCAGATTTTTTTGGGGTGCAGGATAAGAATGGATGTCATGAGGGCCTTTCTGCCACCCCAAAATGTGGAAAGTTTAAAGCAGCACCCGCTTACTGTCCTCCAAGCCACAGACTTGACTGCCAGGCAATACCTCAGACTCCTGGGTCACATGACATTGACCATTCCCGTGTTACCATTGGCAAGGCGCACTTGTATTAAGTTACAATGGTACCTAAGGTCTATATGGACACAGCACTGTCATCCTCTAGAGTAAAAAATCCCCTTCCTTCCCTGAAAAAAAGAGATTCAGTAGTGGGTGGATCTAGTGAGCTGCAACCCAGGACTCCCCTTACAGCCTCTCCCACCAGTGCAGGAGATGTATACAGATGCTTCAGATCTGGGTTGGGGAGCAGCCATGGAGTCACTGAGAGTCCAGGACACTTGGCCGGACACCTTCAGACAGGAACATGCCAATATCAGAGAGATTAGAGCAATCTTGTCGGCCTTAAAGGTCTTTCAACATACGCTGAAGCAGGGTCCACTAAAATTGTTCACAGACAACACTACAGTTCTGTGGTATGTGAACAAGCAGGGGGGAACAAAATCCTACTTGCTATGCAGACTAGGTCTCCAAGTGTGGAGACTTGACTCAGCAAAGGGAATCACACTACAGGCTGTGTATATCCGTTCAGAGCCGAATACGCAGGCAGGTACATTGAGCAGGTCCATGTCACAGTCCCATGAATGTATGCTCCACAGGGATGTGTTCATGGACATAGTCCACAAATGGGGTATACCTCAGATAGATCTGTTTGCCTCCCCTATTAACAGACACCTTCCATCCTTCTGTACCAGGCTGCCCAACCCCCTGTCAAGGGCAACGGACGCCTTCTCAATCTCTTGAAAGTGAATTTTTCTGTATGCATTCCCTCCCCTTCCCACTTCTTCAGAAAGTCCTGCTGAAAATTCAACAGGACAAACCAAAAATCTTGTTGGCAACTCTCTTTTGGCCAAGACAGTACTGGTTCTCCCTCCTTCTGCATTTAGCCAGGAACAATCACCACAAGTTACCTCAGACTGGACCTTCTCACCCAGGACAAGGGATCCCTAATACACACACACACCTACAATCTCTGAACCTTACCCTGTGGGTGATAGAATTCTGATCCCTTACAGACACCTCTACGATGAGGACGTGCTCTCAGTCCTGCAGGAGCCCAGGAAACCTAACACAAGGAGATCTTGCATGTCTAAATGGTAAAGATTCTCCTTATGGTGTCTGCAAAGACAGTTTGACCCTTTCCAGGGAGATGTCAATTTAGTGTTGTCATACCTGTGTGAACTCTTGCAGTCAGCTTAGCGTACTCCTCTGTTAAAGCCCACCTTGCTGCTATTTCACCTTATCTGCCTCTTAATCCCTGACTGGCTTCTTGATTGCCTGCTAAGCTGTTCCTAAAGGGAGTTTTGCATCTCAGGCCCCCCAGGCAACCCATTCCCCCACCCTGGGGGCCTGAATAACTTATTGGAGAAACTCATGGTGGCTTCCATCGAACCAGCCTCCGGGGCTTCTCTGAAACACTGCACTTGGAAAACAGTACTACTAGTTGCCCTGACATCAGCTAGAAGAGTGTCAGAGTTACAGGCCCTCAAGGCCATCCTGCCTTTCCTCGTCTTTCACAAAGACAGGGTAAGCCTTAGGACCAACCCTTCCTTCATGCCCAAGGTGGTCAATGAACTATCCTAAACCAGGCCATTCACCTCCCCAGCTTTTTTGCTCACCCTCAGGGGGATAGTTAGAGAGTTGTGCATTCCCTTGATGTGCATAGATGGCTTAGGTTCTATCTGGACAAAACCAAACCTGTCAGAAAATCTGACCAGTTTTGTCTGTTTTCATCCCAGAGCCCTGGGGAAAGCTGTGACAGAGCAGACAATTTCAGCCTGGATTTCCAGAGCAATTTCCTTCTGCTGTGCATACCATGGGAAATCCTTGGATTGAAAAATCAAAGCACACTCCACTAGGACTATGGCTTCATCTGGAGCTTTCTTTAAAGGTTTGGGCACTGCCCCAATTTTAGAGGCAGCTACATGGATGGACCTCTGTCCACACCTTTACCAAACATTTCAAATTGTACATTTCCAAATCCAGGGCTTGGTTCACCAGGGCAATCCTGCGTGGATTATTCCTCCCCCCCCCTCCCTCCTTCCCTTTAACTGGATGGCATTGGACTTGCACAGTTGCCTGGGACTGGGGCACTCAGCTCTGAGGTCTGGCATGTGCAGACGTCACTTATGGCCCAGGTTCCCTAGGCCAACGACAGACATCCCATGTACCCAGCAGTGACTACAAGGTTTTGTATACTGGCCGAACATTTGGGTAACGAGAGGAGAGCCCAAGTGCTGAGAATACTGCAACATGGAAGATAAGGACATCTGTGGTTATGGTAAGATTTTGCACAGCTATTCTTTCCTATTATGTCTGAGATAAGTCCTTTTATATATTTCAACACAAAAAAATGTGTAATATATTTTTCCCATATGCAGTATGCCATTGCTAGTATCCAGCGTCAGATGTTTGAACAGCTGATGGGGCTGGGTCAAATTCAGCTTAGTGATGTACTGAAATCCCTAAGGGTAGTTTAAAATTGTTATTTGTAACTGATGATCTTGTTAGTAATGCCTGAAAATTAACCCCCTAACGGTAGAATGTATGTATTTATTTATCTTTGTGACATAATATCCTGTTATTACTTAAACATTTCATAATGAAATCTGCAAGAGGAACTGAAGTATGATCTTTCATAGGTGCTTCTTATGTTTATAGATGTTCGCTACTATAGTGAGAGATTTTGCATTATACCCCTTTTTCCTTCAAGACTGCTACCCTGAACGTCTGCTCTGTATGCTTAATACAGTAATGGGCTAGAGTACGTGGTTGCCAGCAGATCAGAAATGAGTCCTATATATTTCACTAGAAAAAATATATTTGATTTTCAGTATGTCATAGCTATCATAAGTGATATTTGAGCAACTGATTAAACTTTTTACAGAATGAAAGTTTCTTAATGAGATATGAAATGAAAACTTATTTATTTAACATTTGTTTACAGGAAAGTCTGACTTGGAATGAGCTAATTTTCAGTGGAAGCCTCGGGAGAAATGCTCCAGACGCACGTCTTTGTAATGTGGGAAGAAACTGGGGCACTCTGAGGAAACCCACATGAATGCAGGGAGGACATGCAGATTCTGCACAGAAGGCTCCCCTGCTGAGAATTGAACCAGAGAACCTCTTGCTGTGAGGAGGCAATGCAAACCGCTGCATAGTCCATGTATTGCCTTTTATGAACAGGTGCTACATCTATATGTTTATGGGTGCTGTCTAACAATTTACATTGTGGCTGGATCGCACTGGGACTATTTTGGCTTAAACTGTTGGCTCAGGTTAGCATGGCAGAATCTTCTAACCCCAAGGTACCATTAAGTAAGAAGACTACCAAGAAATCTCGGGTAGATTCTTTTGCTGTCCAACCTGCACCAGAGGTTTCTCTAGAAGCGGTGAAAGCTCTGTAGGCTGCCTAGTGTTTACATTGTATTCCTGTGCTGTGCCCCTTTCGAAGGCCAACATGGAGCCTTCCTTTCTCACAACCTCTAAGGCTTTGCAGTAGTCTGCTCCAGATGTCGAGAGGGAGCCACAGTTGATCATGTTGGAGGGCCCTCGAGGGATTCTGCAGATTCTGGTCAAGGAAGAGGTTCCAGGTACTTCTATTGAATCTTGTCAAGGATTGGAACCTCTGGTGTTTAAGGCATGCGTCCATACATAGAAAAAGTAGAAGACTAAGCATACTTCTGTACTCCCTAAGGATCCTCAGAGGGAATGACGGAGGTTTACTCAAGGCCTGTTTAATGCCGTAATGGCCCTGAAGCCTCCCAAGGGGTTTCTGTGCCTACTCCCCCCTTGGACTTAAACTCCTTCCAAATGGACTAGGGATCCCAATTCTTCAGATGAGGATTCAGAGTCTGATGATGGGTCGATGTCCTACTCTTTCCAGATGCCTTCGCCTTTCGCTTGTGGGTTCTAATGAAGAGTCTGTGAGTCCTAAGTCTCCTTTTGATGAACTTTAAGTGGGATTCATAAGTGTCTGATATCCAGAAAAGGTACTATGAGCTGCTTCATGTGGACACTCCTAAACCTTCTGCAGTATCCCCTGTATTGGCTGCTTTGTTAGACAGCTTTATAGCTGCTGATTCTCAGCCTCCTGCTCCAAAGAAACCTGACAGGTTCTACCAGTTTCCTGAGGATTGTCAATTCTTCCTCCTGCTGACCCTGCTGTGGTGTCAATCTCCTCTGATACGCCTTCTAAACTTTTGCTCTCTTCCAAGCTTATGCCATCAGATAAGGATTGTAGGGCAATGGAGAGACTTGGTAAGAATGTTTATACTGCCTCTACTTTGGCCCTTTGGGCCATCAATTACCAGATCCACATGACCAGATATGGTCTGGTCTTGATTCACCAAGCTTGTCAGGCTCATTCCGAACTCCCTGATTCTGAAGCAAAATATTCTGCTCTTTCTATTTTGGGTTCTACCTCTCAGGCGGCTCAACACACTGTCAAGGTGTAGCTATGGTGCTGTTGTTGCCTCTTCCAGAGCTGCTGCCTTTGCATCTGTCATGAGTTATTATCCTTGGCTTCACCTGTAGTCATTACCTGAAGACATTAAGGCCAAGTTGCTGGATGCTTCATTAGTTAATAAAAATATGTCTGGAACTGCTGCTGCTGTTGTGTTTGTGTGTTCAGGATAAAGGTAAAACTTTGCAGGACCTTAAATTTATTTTTATGTCCCTTATCCCCAAGTTCCAGCGGAACTATCCTGCTAGGTCTGCTTTTTTTCACAGGCAGCTTCGTCAGGCCACTAAATGCGGAAGGATGGTGGGTAAGCTCCTCCTGCCAAGTCTTCAGGCTCCTGTGGTTCAGAAGCTTCCTTGGTCTGACTAGCCTGCTTCTCTATGGCACTTTGCACACCTTACCCCTCAGCCAGGTTCCCTTGTCTCTTCGGCTGTCCCTTTGCCTTCTAAACTGGCATCTCATCACCTTGAATTCTTGGGTTCTATTATCCATCAGATTATTTCATGGTGTGGAAGTCTCTCCCTTCTATTTTAGGGATTCCACAACCTCCTCTGGAACAAACTCCTTATTTCTCAGAGGTCCTTGGGACCTTGATGGACTAGAGAACTATTCATCCCTGTCCCCCCGTCACAAGTAGGAAAGGGATTTTACTCCAGAGTATTCCTGGTCCTCGAAAGGATGGCATTTGGAGACTCATTCTAATCTGGATCTCTCCTTGCTCAACACCTTTCTCAAGGTTCCTTCTTTTCAGATGCTTACTCTTCAAACCCTATTTCCTCTTGTCCTACCCAAGCTTTTCTGGTGTCTTTGGATCCGAAGGATGCATACCTTCAGAGCCCTGTTTACATTCTTTCCTGGAAGTTTTTACGTTTCTCTGATGTTCTTCGTGTTTCACTGTTGCAGTCATCACATTTGGGTTATCTGCTTGCAGTAGCCCTCAGTCGGCCGGATTAACAAAGTCTTGGGTCCTACGTCGGTTGCTGTCTCTTCTTCCGTGACGTCAGGTCATCAGGGGTATAAAACATGCAGCCGACGTCATTACATCAGTCTTTACTTGCCGTGCGTTGCCTGAAGCAGAAGCAGTTTGCAAGTGCCAGTCGGCTGACTCCTGAAATTTTCGTTTCACAACCGAAGTCTTCAACTAAAGCTAAGTACCCCACTGGGGAAACTTTTTCTTGCTCCTTACCAATGTCAGTAAAAGTTAATAATTGCATTTCATATGGAAAGCAAATACCTCACAAAGATTTTCATTTGTACTGTATTCCTTGCCTAGGCCCTGACCACGACGTACCTTACTGTCGTTTTTGTGCCTTATTTAATCAATGCACTATCCGTCGACGGTATATTTTCGCATCTTAAGTATTTCGGTTCTCAGTTCAATTATCCAGAAATGTCGTTGGTAAGCCATCCGACTACCGGAATTTCAAAAAAACGCGAAGATAAAGACAGAGACAGGCCGCCTAGGTCCAAAGCTGCCGACTACGCTTCTCCAAAGCCATTTGCCAGTTTGCCGATACTCAGTGAGGTGCTTTTACAGCCCCTGATACCCACTACTTCTGATTCGCAGGCCTCTACTGAGACCCATTCGGTGTCTGGTATGCCGTGAGATGCTTCCACTTTGGAACCTGTGGATGTCTCTACCTTGGATGGGTCTGGAGCCGCTGTGCAGACACCGGCTTCTGAGGGTGTATTCAGGCCTACGGACTTGCATATTAAACTGATGCCTCCTTCTTCTTTAAGGCCTAAACCTCGAGCCATGCCTAGAAAAACGATGCCCAGGCCGCATGCTCAGGCCTCTATGCCTAAAAAACAAATAAGAATGGCTAAAGATCTTATGACTTCAATCAGGGGAAGCCAACCACCCTCTTTTAAGAGACCTAGGACTGAAATTGTTTATGAATCTTCTCACAGGATTATGATTTTTCTGATTCTTCTGATGATCTAAATTTACCCTTATCTACTTATGCGGATTCTGATGCAGATGACTCTATTCCCTCTGCTTCCCTTCCAGAGGTTTTTTCTTTTGGTGAAACCTTGAACACTCTAAGGGAGCATTTCCACTGGGAAAGACAGGATTTTTCTGATTTAAAAAAGAGTCTTAGGGATTTCTTACTCCTGCCCCAGCACAGGCCTTTAGCTATACCTCCTGTACTAGACATTGTTGATGATGCCTTTTTGGAATCCATTTTGGCCCCTGATTCTTTGCCTCCTGCTCCCAGAAAACCTGACAGATATTACAGGGTTCCTGATTCTCACAAGTTCCTTTTTAAAAATCCTATTGTGGATCCAGAGACCATTTCAAAGGGACCCAAGGGTATTAAGGCTTCTGCTGCCAAAAATCCTAACCCTTCTGATAGAGACTCCAGGTCGCTGGATAGATGGAGTAAGAAGGTTTACACTTCTGCAACCTTGGCCATTAGGGCCTTAAACTGTCAGTTTCATATGTTAAAGTGTCAACAACATATTATTGAATTGCTTAAAAGGGAAATTATGTTGATTCCTGACTGTGATGAAAATAAGGAATTACAGGATTTAATGCATTCTGCTGAACAGGTTGTAAAACATACTTTGCAATGTGGGTTTGATTCTTTATAGGCCTCTTGCAGGGCTGTTGTCGCTAGGTCTGTACTCAGAAGGCATGCTTGGCTTAAGGAACAATCTTTGCCTGATCATGTTAAAGCTAAACTGTTGGATGCTCCCTTAAATTAGGACCGCCTGTTTGGCAACAAAGCTGAGGACGTTCTTAAAAAGATGGAAGATAAAGCTAAATCTATGCAAACAGTTAAAGATTTCTTACAAGTTCAGCCTCCAAGATTTAGTAGGCATTGGCCCTCTAAAAATTGGTTCTTTCCGGCTCCTTCCAGGCCTTCTCAATCCAAACCCAGACACAGCAGAAACCCCAGGTTTCAGTCCCAGGGTACACACAAGACTAAGCAGTGGGGGGCTTCTGCTTTCAAACCTGGGAGTAGTAAGACCCCCCCCCCCTATGGAAAACTGTCTCAATTACTTGATTTTAAAACTTCCAAGCACTACTCAACTGAATGCTCCTTTAGGGGGAATGATTGGTCTGCAGGCCAAAAACTGGGAACTCATTACCCAGGACAAATGGGTTTTAAATGTAGTGTCCCAAGGATACAGATTTCACTTCCACACATTGCCAACGCCAAAAGGTTGGCCAGATCTACCCCCAAATCAATGGGCAGAGGCTCAAAAGCAAATACTCTCTCTTTTAAACATAATGGCTATTCAAACTGTACCAGAAGAGGAAAAAGGACAAGGTTTCTATTCAAGACTTTTCCTGGTACCCAGATAAGACAATTCATGGCGTCCAGTTCTGGACCTGTCTGCTCTAAACACCTTTTTGGTGATTCCAAAATTCAAGATGCTGACACTTCACCAGTTGCTTCCTATGCTAGGAAAAGATGCCTGGATGGTAACACTCTATTTAAAGGAAGTATACCTGCACATCCCAATCAAGGAATCTTGCAGAAGATACCTATGCTTCAAAGCAGGCTACAATCACTACCAGTTCTCTCCACTGCCCTTTGGCTTATCTACTGCGCCCAGGGTATTCACAAAGTGCCTAGCCCCAGCATTGCATTTTGCAGGCAAATAAATATTCAAATATACCCATACCTGGACGATTGTTTAATTCAGGCAGAAAGCCAGGAATACTTTTAAATCATCTGGCCTTTGTACAAAGGGTGCTAACTTGTCTGGGGAACACCATAAACGAAAATAAATCACACCTGGTACCCTGTCAACAAATCATATTCCTGGGAGCAAGCTTGAATACAACTTCCCAGATGGATTTCCTCACGCCAGAGAAACAAATTTATTTGACAACCTACTTCAAACAAGTGGCCACAAAAACCCTACTATCTGCAAGGCAAATACTACAATCCTTGGGGTTCTTGGCCTCCTGCATTCTTCTAATACCAAATGCAAGACTGCATATGAGGAAACTACAATGGTATCTAAAAAGCCTATGGTGTTAACATTCTCAGGATCTAGAAGCAATGATTCCTATCATACCTTGCCTACGCCTAGAGTTTCTTTGATGAGCAGATGCCTGCCACCGAAGTAAGGGACTACCATTCACACCACCCCCTGCCACCCAAACCCTAACAGACGCATTAGATTATGCATGGGGGGCTCACCTGGCAGGGAAGTGCATTCAGGGCAAATGGAACCCAAGTCAAAGGCACTTGCATATCAATCAAAAAGAAATGTTAGCTGTACAGAATGCTCTGACAGCCTTCAAGGACCACATTCTAGCAGGGCAATTAATGGTAAAGACGGACAACACCACTGTTATGTGGTACATAAACAAGCAGGGGGGGTACCCATTCTTACCCCCTCTGCAGACTAGCCATGGCATTGTGGAACGCAGCCCTGAGCTACCAAGTGCATCTACAAGCTCAGTTCCTTCCAGGAAAACTAAATACACTGGCAGACGAACTAAGCAGAAACCTCATGGACCCACACCAGTGGAAACTGGAACCAAGTATTTTCAACATGTTGACAAGCAAATGGGGGAGCCCAGATGTAGACATTTTTGCTTCCCCATAGAACTATCAATTGGACAAATTTTGCACAAGGGCTCCCCACAAACAAGCTTGGAAAGTGGATGCTCTGTCCTTCAGCTGAAAAAGCCTATCAGTTTATGCCTTTCCTCCTCTGCCTCTGCTCCCCCTAGTACTACTAAAGATCAAACAAAACAAACCAAGGACGATTTTGATTGCACCAGACTGACCACGCCAACACTGGTACCCCCTCTTGCGCAGTGTGTCACTGTTGGCCCCATGGCACCTGCCTCAGACTCCTACTCTATTGTCTCAGCAGGAGAACCAGATTCTGCACCCTCAGCTTCATACACTGAACCTAGCAGCCTGGCTAATTACCTAACCTCTCCACATTTAGCCGAAATACTACCCTCAGGATGCCTTTTTTCCTATAGACGAGGCCGTACGATAAATTCATACTTCACTCACTAAAAACATTCACGTCCTTTACCTGCTGAACAGACTACCTTGTTTGGGGACAAGTTGGTGGGTAGCTATCCCTGTGGACACTGCAGTTTTTGCATCTATATAAATAAAACTACTGTATTCACAAGCAGCAACACCTCACAGATTTTTGATATTAGATGTTTTGCTAATTGTGGCAGTGACTGGGTTATCTACCTGGCAACTTATTTTTGCTCTGCGTTTTACGTAGGGCAAACATCACAACCTGTATACCACAGAATAAGTGAACATCTTAGTAATATTAGGACCAAACATATTCATAATGCATTATACAAACATACACTAACCCATTCCACTGGCAAATTTAATTTTACAGTTATAGACAAAATCCAGGGACATAGAGCTAACAAAGCAGGCTGGCATTCCATTTTAAATAGGAAGGAATCAGAATGGAGTGTCAAGCTTGGAGTTTTGTTTAAGCCTGGTTTAAATAAACATAATTGAATCTTTGGGCTGGACCAATTGAAATGCAACAAGTTAATTAATTAAATATATAAATGTGTGCAGAGCTGATGTATTCCAATACAGTGAGGAAGGCATTTTGTTCTGCCAAAACTGGTATGCCTATTTGTTGTTTTTTATTTTAATCATACAATAAACGTAGCCTATCTACTCTTATTCTGGTGCTGGACCCTTTTTTTGCTCTAATCTCTCCTTTACCATCCCTCAGTAAACCAGTGATGGACATCATTTTAGAGGCAAGGAGGCCTAGTACTAGAAAATCCTATGCTGAAAAATGGAAAAGATTCTGTGCCTGGAGCCAATCTCAAGGGATGAGCACAGCAGTGCCCAATTTACCTCAGATTTTACAATACTTAACGGAGATGCTTCACAGGGGCCTGTCTTTCTCCTCCATCAAAATTCATGCCTCAGCCATTTCAGCTCATCATAACACAGAACCTCCCCTCATCTCTCATCCACTACTTAAGCAGTTCCTCAGAGGGGCCAAAAATCTACAACCAACCAGGAGAGCCCCAACTCCAGCCTGGGATCTTAACTTTGTATTGGAAAAGCTCACCCTTCTTCCTTTCGAGCCAGCTGCCACTGCAGATTTAAAATTGCTCTCTTGGAAAACCGCTTTCCTTTTAGCAATCACTTCAGCAAGAAGAGTATCTGAATTACAGGCCCTCATGGCAGTGGAGCCTTTCATCATCTTTCATGCAGACAGGGTGTCCCTCAGGACCAAACCCTGCATGTCCAAGGTGGAATCCAGTGTGGCCCTTAATCAGTCCATTCATTTGCCAACCTTCTTTCCTAATCCACAGAACAAAGGGGAACGGATGCTGCACTCCTTAGACGTGCACAGACAATTTAGATTCTACTTGGACAGGATTAAACCTCAAAGGAAATCTGACCAATTGCTTGTGGCATTTGCTGCAGGGGCAGAGGGGAAGACTATTTCAAAGCAAACCATTTCCAAATGGATAGGCCATTGCATTTATTTCTACTACAAACACCATGGAAAAACTATTCCACATGGGATCAGACCCCACTCAACCAGGGCTGCATCTACCTCTACAGCATTTCTCAGAGACGTCCCTACCAGGAACATCCTAGAAGCTGCTACCTGGAGTTCTGTACATACTTTCACCAAGCATTACCATCTGCCAGTTTTCTCTAAATCCAGAGCTGGCTTTGCCACTGCAGGTTTGCAGGGCCATATAGCTGGTCCTAATGCTATCTAAATTCCTCTTCCCATCCTTAGCTTTGGGAATCTACTCAGATGTGATGACTGCAACAGTGAAACACGAAGAACATAGTACAGTTGTGTACACTTACCATAAATGTAGATGTTCGAGTGTATTCACTGTTGCAGTCCTGGTTACCCTCCCTCCAGCCCCCTTTCTTCTTTTGGCTATACCTCTACTCTCCTTTACTATGCTCAAAAGCTTTTTGGTGTATTTGCTTTTTTGTTGGAGGTATAACCTTGTATATTTATAGAGTTAATTGCTTCCCATAGG
Source organism: Protopterus annectens (assembly GCF_019279795.1). Taxonomy (NCBI): domain Eukaryota; kingdom Metazoa; phylum Chordata; order Ceratodontiformes; family Protopteridae; genus Protopterus; species Protopterus annectens. The sequence goes on from NC_056743.1 coordinate 806,898,543, forward strand.
GGGTCACCTGACATCTGGGGCAAGAAAAACTGATGTAATGGCGTTGGCTTGCATGTTTTATACCCCTGACGACCTGTCATCATGGAAGAAGAGACAGCAACTGATGCAGGACCCAAGACTTTGTTAATCAGGCCAACTGAAGGATACTGCAAGCAGATAACCCAAATGTGATGACTGCAACAGTGAATACACTCGAACAATTATGGTAGTGTACACAACTGTACTTTTCTTCCTCTCATTTTCATTTCTGTACTTTGCCCTTCGGTCTCTCTACTGCCCTAGGGGTAGTCATAAAATGCCTAGCTCCTCTGTTTGCCTTTTGCAGGCTCCAAGCCATTCAGATTTTTCCTTATCTAGACGACTTGCTGCTTCAGGCACCTTCTCCCCATTGCCTGCTACAGAATCTGGAGTTCACCATCTCTCTTTCAAAGTTTGGGGTTCACTGTTAACTTTCAAACGTCTGTCCTGACTTCCTCTCAGAATTGTGTAAATCTGGGTTGCAGGATTCAGACAGTGCCAGTGCTGGCCCTCTTCCACCTCCAAAAGTTCTGTCCTTAACAGCTTTCTTTCAGTCTCTTCCTCTGCTCTGCTGTTTCAGCCAGAGAATTTCTTTGAGCCCTGGGATTCATGCCGTCTTCTCTTCCAGTGCTGCCTCTTGCCAGACTGCACATATGGAAGCTTCAGTGTTGCCTCAAGTCAGTTCAGCTTTAGCATTGCCCCCCCCCCCCACTGGATTTCAGAGTGCCTCTCCTTCCTTGTCCGAAGTGGGAACTTGAGTGGTGGATTCAGCTACTTATCCTCAACCCAGGCCTGCCTTTTCAGCCTCCAGTTCCTTCTCACAAACTGTTCAGACACTTCGGACATGGTGTGGGGAGCTTCCTGTGGTCACTGTGAAGTTCAAGGTTTTTGCCCTCCCCTTTAGAGGTCTGACCATATCAACATCAAAGCGATGAGAACCCTGATTCTGGCCCTTCAGGCTATTCACCCCATGCTGTTTCCAGGCCCTCTGAAGGTTTACGTGGACACCACCACAGTGATGTGGTATGTCAAAAAGCAGGGGGGCACAAATTCTTACCTTCACTGTCAGCTGGCTCTTCAGGCCTGGGATGAAGGTCTCCGTTATTAGCTAACTCTTCAGGCAGTGTATATTCCTTCAGAGCACAGTCTAGTGTCAGACACTTTGAGCAGGTCCAGATCACAGGCTCATGAATGGATGCTGCACAGAGATGTGTTTCTGGATGTAATCCATCAGTGGGATATTCCTTACATAGATCTTTTTGTCTCTCCTGTGAAAGACTGCTCCATCTTTTCTGTTCCAGAGTGCCATGCCATCCTGTGTGGAAGACTGATGCCCTTTCTTTTCCTTGGAAGGCGACGTTTCTCTATGCCTTCCCTCTTCTTCAAAGGGTACTGCAGAGTATTCAGCTGGACTCCCCAAAAGTCTTGCTAGTGACTCCCTTTTGGCCAAGACTGCACAGGTTCCCCCTCTTAGTGCATCTAGCCAGGGGCAGTCACTGCAAGTTACCTCACTGGTTGGACCTCCTCACATAGGGCAAGGGGTGGCATTTGAAGAGCTGGGACTGATGGAAGCAGATGCCATGTATCTACAGACGTAGTTCAAAGTACTGACAGAGAAACTCTGTATGTAGGTCTATGCCTAGCCTTTGTGGAGGTAAATCTTTTTCCGTGTATGCATATTTTGAGCTCATCCTCTAGTGAGGACTTCAGCCAGTAGCATAAGGAAGACGTGACAAAGGAGCAGTACCCCCAGTGGACATGTTAAGAGGTGCATTCTGAGGTCAAGCGTCATCCAACTACTGTTGTCTTGAACCAAAAATGGATCATCCTGGTCCTGAGGAGCGGCCTATTGAGGTTTCCTGGTTGTGGAACAGGGGAACTCAAGGCTGAAGTCACCCTTATAGTGACCCCAAATTGATTGGTAGGGGTGATGGTCATCCAGTTATCCTGTGCCAGAACTCTGTGTTCAAGGATCAAACATCAAATAGTTATTTCCTGTTTAATGGGAGCTTAACTTATAGGTGCAGGATTATATCCTTGTGGAATACACTTTGATATTAGCACTTGGCTCACTGTGGGCCTTGATCATCTTCCATGTATCTTGTCCTTTGCGTGTTCATTACTGCCTGAGAGCATATATGATCTTGTGCTTTGAGGAAAGTGGGGGTACAGAACGCCTTCCCCATCAGGCCTGTATGAGGAGTCTGAAAACTGAGATGTCTTTGTCTCTGAGATGGACCTGGAAATGTCTTTCTGCAGGAAGAGTCTATGAATTCCTGAGTCATTTTCACCTCCTCATGAAATCAAGTCATTAAGCATGCTAGCTTGGACGTTTGTAGGCACTCAGACTCTCTATCACTGCAGCAACAAAGAAGTTTGAACAGTCTTCAAGCACATTCTTGTCTCTTTGGTCTTGCACAGGTCCTGTGGCATAAGATGATAGTTAAAGTTTTGGGCAGGTGTGGGTTAAGAAATGTATTCTTCTACTATATTGATATCTGTGTGCCTTGACTTCCATAGTTCAAGTGATTCCTTTTGGCACAGGTAATAGAAAAACTTGATCTCCTTGAGTCTTGGCTGCAGGAGTAGTTTGTCGAAAACCTTATAATAGCTTTTTTGGCAGTATTCCTTATTGCCTTATGCACTTGACTGTTGAGACTGTAGCAAGGGCTGCAGATTCACAGTGTGTGATATAGCTGGGACTGTCCTCTTCCAATAATTTATTCAAAAACAAGATCCTGGAGAGGTGGTGAGCAGTGCAGAGAGAAACTTGCCTTTCACTTGGGAGAAACTTGATCCATCTATTCTGCTTGGTACAGTAGGAGGGGGTTAATTAACTTGTTCTCCATCCTGTAGTGTAGGAGATTTGTATGTCTTCCTGTTGGTCTCACCAGTTCTGTGCCTTCCTCATAGTTCTCAGGAGGAGTAAAACTCATTCCTGTTGCACCTCATGTGGCTGACAAGAGTATGGATATAGACATTCAGGTCCCTGGCAGTACAGTAGATCTTGATGTTCTTCTGTATCACTGTTAAGTATTCGTTATGGAAGGATGTCCCACCCTGGGCAGCCCGATGATCGGCCAGTATAAAAAAAGCCTGAAAGGGATTTTGTTTTCATCATACATTACATTTATGCTCCCAGCACAGAATGTAGGGAGTAAAAGGGATGTAGAGATGCAACTACCTAGAATTACTTTTAAGACCTTGGCCGATGAGGTCAGTACTCATAGAGACACTGCATATGCACCCATTCTGGGTAAGGGAGCAGAAATGCCATCTAGGCCAGCACCCAGTATTACCAACATTACTGGGAATAGCTTTGTTTATACCTTTTCCTCCGATTCAAGGGAAATAGAAGAAACAATTACAAAATACTGGCCGGTTCTTTCCCTTTATGAGGATTTCAAGCATGTTTTGCCCTCAAGACCTAGTTTTGTAAGGAAAAGGGGTGTCAACTTCAAGGAGATGTTTGAGAAGAAACCAAAGATCAAGAGGAAGGTTAAGCATCCACGGGTGGGGACTTATAGGTGTGGTGCGTGTAGTCAATGTCACACTATCTTAAATGATACATGGTTATACATTCCATCTAGGAGGTTTAAAATTCATCCACAGGGCTATTACACATGTGGCACAAAAGGGGTGGTATATTTGGGGTTCCGCACCACATGCACTAGTTTTTACATAGGAAAGACGGAAAGGGAGCTCCGAAAGCGTATCTATGAGCATCTTTATGATATAACTAAAAGGAAAGAGTCTAATGCCTTTTTTAAGCATTCTCTTAGCTGTCCAAACATCAACTTAAAGTTTACAGTTCTTGAACAAGTTGATTTGGACGCTAGGGGTGGTGACTGGGAATCGACCCTAGAATATCGAGAACTTATTTGGCAACTAAGGCAAGATGCAGGGAGACCTCCTGGTTTAAATGGCACCATCAGTATTAAATCTGTGCTGAAATTAAGGAGAGCAAGATTATAGTTTCCTATATCCATTGTTCACGATTGTTGTATTTAATTTTTGGAAACGGATACAAGTTATGTGTATATTTTCTGACTATTGCTTTAAGGGATATTGTTATTAAGCAATGCTTTAGTATTTAGGGAATTTATATACACAATTAAGAAGAGTCCTTAAAATACTGAAATTAGTATAAAACAGTTAGTGTTTTGGTATAACTGCAAGTTATATGTTTACGAATATTGAATTTAATAGGGAAGTTATGTTTTTAAGTACCGTTTCTATTGGATTGTTCTTCACTGTACTCAAGCACTTTAGAATTACTTAATGTGTACATCTGGGTTACTCAGTATGTTATTGTGCTGAATTTTATTTTAATTTGTCCCAGGTCTATTATGATAATAGTTACCTGGTACATGGAACATGTTTTTATTCTTTATTTTTAAAAAGTAATTGAATTTTATGTTGTTTTAAATAAGAACTTATGAACAAAAGAGAACAAGTTCACTTTAAACCATTAATTAACAGCAAGGTTTTCCAATTAATGGAAAGACTGTTAAAGTATATAAGCTATCTGTTAAAACACAGTGTTATAACTTGAAAAAGCTCAGAATTTTCTGAGCGAAAGCGCTTGTGTTACTGGTGTTACTGTTTGTCTGAAATAAAGGATTCAACTTCTACTAATCACTCGTTGGCTGTTCTGCTTCTTGGTCTGGATTTTTGTTACTTGGTTTGGTTACTTTTCCTGCTTTTTGGACTTCATCATACATTACATTTATGCTCCCAGCACAGAATGTAGGGAGTAAAAGGGATGTAGAGATGCAACTACCTAGAATTACTTTTGCCACCAGTTGATTTGAATGTTTTGCTGTACTGAATATTTAACAGTTGTAGATAAATGCCATGTGTTTGGTGTTTTTTTTTCTTGGCAGTGTTTTATATTGCTATCTAGAGTTCGTCATCCAAGAAGGGAAAACAGTCAGTGTGGGAGGCAGATTTCCCCATAAGGATCGTCATAAAGAATCTTTTGTTTGGGCGCTTCCCATGACCGTACCTCTTTTAGTACCTGTAAAGCATTTGTGCCTAAGACACTCAGAAGCCATTTGTCTTCCCTGGCTATTTATCTTGAAAACTACTGGTTTAGACAGTTAACCCAGGGTACCATGGCAGAATCCTTTAACACTCCGAGATACTCAGACTTGGTAAGAAGGCCATGAAGTCTCAGCCAGATTCTTTAGCTGTCCAGCCTCCAATGGACATCCCTCTAGGAAGAGCTAATAGCTCTTTAGGTCATTTGGTGTTTACATGTGATTCCTCTCCCATGACCCTGCTGGAGGTTGGCATGGATCCATCTTTTCGTAGGTCCTCTAGGCTTTGCAGGCATCGTCTCCAGATGTCGAGGGAACCGCAGTTGATTATCTTGGAGGATTCTAGAGGGATTCCACAGATATCCAGGTTCTCTTCTCGAATCTCAGCAAGGGTCAGAACCTCCTCTATTTGGTAGAGCTGAAGTCCCTTCTAAGAAAAGAGAAATTGAAGCATGTTTCGGTCTGTCCTATGGATCCTGAAAGGGAATGGCAAGAGTTTACTCAGGGCTTGTTCTCTGCCCTAATGTCCTTTTGAGAAATTGGCCTTTGGGGACACAATTGCTAGGATGATGGAATACCTTAAGTGGGATTCTTTTCAACTGTCTATTCAGAGACAATACGAGTTTCTTCAGTTGGATACTCCTAAACCATCGGCAGTTCCTCCTGTGTTGGCTGCCTTGTTGGATACTTTCATTGCTGTGACCAAGTCTCCTGATTATCCGCCTCTTGCTCTTAAGAAACCTGATAGGTTCTATAAGGTTCCTGATGATTGTCTATTTTTATTTAAATATCCTTCTGCTGATCCTGCTGTGGTGTCAGTCTTTTCTGACAAGCCTAAACTTTTGCCCTCTTCCAGACTTTTGCCTTCTGATAAAGATAGTAGGGCAATGGAGAGTATTGGCAAGAAAGTTTACACTGCTTCTACATGGCCAGGTATGCTGTAGCCTTGATTGCTCAGGCTTGTCAGGTTATCTCTGCTCTCTCTGATTCTGATGACAAACCCCCTACCTTATCTTTTTTAGGTTTTGCTTCCCACGTTGCTCTTCACTCAAGTGTAGCTATGATGCTGCCAATGCCTACTCTAGGGCTGCGACTTTTGGGTCCATCATGCAGCATTATTCTTGGCTTCATCTCCAGTCTCTTCCTGAGGAAATTAAGGCCAAGTTGTTCGATGGTCCTTTGGATAATGCACATCTTTTAGGGACTGCTGCTGACATGTTTGTCTCTTCAAGATAAAGGCAAAGCCTTGCAAGACCTTAAACATAGTTTTGTCTCTCCTATTCCCAAGTTCAAGAGGAATAATCTTTCTAGGTCTGCTTTTGTTCACAGGCTAGGGCAACCTCGCCAGGCCTCTGAGGGCAGGAAAGGTGGTAGGTGGATCGCCTCTGCTAAGGCTCCTCGATTTCTGTGGCCCAGAATCCTCCTGTATCTGATGAGCATGCTTCATTGACAATTTGCCCCTCATCCTTTAGATGAGGTTCCTTTGTCCCTTTGGCTCTTCCATCGTCTTCTAATTGTCCCTTTGGCTCTTCCATCGTCTTCTAATTTGATGTCTTATCACATTAGACTCTTGGGTTCTTTCTGTCATCCATCAGGGTTACTTCATGGTATGGAAGTTTCTCCCTTCTTTTTCAGGGATTCCTCAACCTCTTCTAAAGCAACTTCCTCATTTCCCAGAGGTTCTAGGGTCCCTATTGAACCAAGGGGACCATTCAACCTGTCTCCCCTTCCCAAGTGGGAAGGAGTTTTTATTCCAGAAAATTCCTGGTTTCTTGAAAGGAGGGTATTGGGACCCCTATTTTGGATCTGTCCTGGCTCAACACTTTTCTCAAGATCCCTTCTTTTTGGATGCTCACTCTTCAAACTCAATTTCCTCTTTTATTACCCCAAGCTTTTCTGGTGTACTTGCATCTTGAACAATCCATATATTTATATCCGTATTCACCATGTCTTCAAGAAGTTTTTACATTTCTCTGTGTCTTCCAATCATTTTCAGTTCTCTGCTTTGCCCTTTGGCCTCTCTACTGCCCCAAGGTTATTCACAAAATGCATTAGCTCCTGTGATTGCCTTCTGCTGGCTCCACGGCATTCAGATTTTTTCTTATCAAGACATGTTGCTTCATGAGCCTTCTGCCAATCAAATGTTGCAGGATCTGCAGTTCACCATCTCTCTTCAAAGTCTGGGATTTACAATCAACTTCCAAAAGTCTGTCCTGACTCCCTCTCAGGATCATGTGCATCTGGGAAGCAGAATTCAGATAGTGCCAATGTTGGCCTCTCTTCCGCCTCAAAAGGCTTTGTCATTGACAGCCTTCTTTCAGTCTCTTCTTCCTCTGTCTTGCTTGGCAGGGAGTTTATTTGGGCCCTGGAATTCATGGCCTCTTCTGTTCAGTGCTTTCTCTTGCCAGACTGCATATGCGGAAGCTTCGGTGGTACCTCAAGTCAGTTTGGCTTCAGCATAGTCATCCTCTGAATTTGTGTACCTCTCCTTCCCTGTCTGAAGAAGGAATTCGAGTGGTGGATTTAACACTTTGCCCTCAACCCAGGATGGCCCTTTCAGCCTCCATTCCCTTCTCAAAAGCTGTTCAGTGCTTTAGAAATGGGGTGCGGGCATCTCTTGGTCACCTGAAGATGCAGAGTTGAGTCTTTGGCCTCCTCATCAGAAGTCAAACTACATCAGCATCAAAGAGGTTAGAGCTCTGATTCTGGCCGTTCAGGCTTTTCACTCCATATTTTTTCTCCCAGCCCCTTGATGGTGTACACAGACAACACTACACTGATGTGGTATGTCAACAAGCAGCGGGCATAAAATTTTACCGCCTTTGCAGGATGGTGCTTCAGACTTGGGAAGTGGTTCTCCATTATCAGACCTCTGAGTAGGTCAAAAACAGTGTCTTACAAATGGATGCTTCACAGAGTCATTTTTCTGGACATTGTCCATCAATGGGCTATTTCTCTGGTAGATATTTTTGCCTCCTCTCTGAACAGACAGCTTCCTTATTTCTGTTCCAGAGTGATGCCTCTTCCTTTCCTTGGAAGGGGAGGTTTCTTTATGCTTTCCCTCCTCTTTCTGTACTTCCAAGAGTGTTGCAGAAGATTCAGCTGGACTCTCCAAAAATCTTGCTAGTAACTCCCTTTTGGCTGAGACAGCAGTGGTTCCCCCCTCTTAATGCATCTGGCCAGGGGCAATCATCACAGGTTAACCTCACTGGTCTCCTGACATAGGAATAAGGGGTCTGTCATCCATCCCCACTTGTTCACTTTGCAGCTGCCATCGTGTGTGATAGGGTTTTGATCCCTTTCAGGTACCTCTTTTCTGAGAATGTGCTCAGGGTTTTACAGGATGCAAGGGAACCCTCAGCCAGAAAATCTTTTATGTCCAAACGGAAAAGATTTTCAGTCTGGTGCCATTCTCTTATCCAAGGACTCTTTTTCAGTGGGTGTCCCTCTGGTCTTCTCTTATTTGTGTGTCTTGGCCTGTTCTTCTGTGAAGGCCCATTTGTCAACCATTTCTGCTTGTCTGCCCTTGAATCCTCCTTTGACTCCTTATTTTGAGGTCAAACAATTTCTTAAAAGCATTCCGCATGTTAGGCCTCCAAGAAAACACATTCCTCCTCTTTAGGACCCTAATTTTGTTTCAGAAAAATTGAGACTGGCTCCTTTTGAGCTAGCAGATGCTTTGCAACATTGAACTTGGAAGGCTGTTTTGTTGCTGGCTCTTACTTCTGCTTGGTGGGTTTCTGAACTCCAGGCCCTTATGGCCATTCCTCCTTTTTTGTTTTTTCACAGAGATAGGGTGTCCCTTCGTACTAATCTTGTTATGCCCAAGGTAGTAAACGAGTTGTCCTTGAATCAAACAGCACAACACCCTTCCTTTTTCTCTTCTCCTCAGTCTGCTAGTGAGAGGTTCCTGCATATCTTGGATTTGCACAGACAGCTCAGCTACTGTTTGGGTAAAACTAGGACTGTTTGTCACTTTAATCAGCTTTTTGTTTCCTTTCATCCTTGGCTTTTGGGTTTGACTGTTTCTAAGCAAACCATCTCCTCCTGGATATCGAAGGCCATTTCCTTTTGTTATACTTTTTATGGCAGATCTCAGTCTATTTTTGTTAGAGCCCATTCTGCTAGGGCTGTTGCCTCTTCTGATGCCTTCTTCAAGGGGCTGGACACCAGTTCCAAACTTGAAGCTGCTACCTGGTCTTCACTGCATATCTTTACTAATCATTATAAGTTGGATATGGTTTCTAGGGCCGGAGCAAGTTTTGCTGAAACCATTTTACGTGGGTTTGTTGAGGGCTCTTCTCAGCCTTCCACTTCCCTTTCTGTTTCTTGAGCTTTTTTGCTTTTCCTTCTTTCAAAAATACTGCAACGGTGATATAGAAAGACATAGTACAGTTGTGTAAAATCTTATCATAACAATAGATGTTCTTCTCTTCACTCTTGCAGTATTCACTCCCTCACTCCAATCCCCTCTTGTTTATTCTGCATTTTTTACTTCTGGATATGTCTGGACTCCTTTGTCCTGTGGTGACTGTCCTCTTCTGGGGCAATTCAGTTCTACAGTTCTGTACAATTGCACCCATACATCCCTTTTTATGCCCTACTTTCTGTGCCAGGAACATAAATGTGATGTACGGTGCAAGCAGCAACTCTTTTAGACTTTTTTATATACTGGCAGAGCTTTGGGCTGAGCTTCAGGCTGCCCAGGGTGGGACATCTCTTCTGTAACGAATACTGCAACAGTGAAGAGAAGGACATCTACTGTTATGGTATGATTTTACACAGGTATACTTTCTATTCAGGATGTCCACTGCAACTGGGGAGAAAGCTGATTTTATTTATAGGTCTAACTCCTGATTGTAGTCCTCCAGATCCCAACCAAGAGTTGCAATTGAGTCACAAAGGCTGTTGAGGCTCCTAGGAAATGTTCCATTCAGGAGGCCTGTGCCTCGAGTGGAAAATTCTCCCAAGCTAGGCCAAGTGGTGCCGTATACTGCTCCAGTCAGCTTATAGGTGAATCCTGACTTACCTTAAGACACCTGTATGACTGTGACCTCTATTATTTAGTGGCCAATGTGCTTGTGTCAGGTGGTGTTTTTATTTTATTTATTTACTTATTCACTCACTAATCCGCGGTGGTACAGTGGTAGCATTGTTGCCTCACAGCAAGAGGTTCTCCCGTTCGATTCTCGGCTGGAGTGTGGGGAGTGCCTTCTGTGTGGAGTCTGCATGTCCTCCCCGCGGTTGGATGGCGTTCAAAAGACAGGCGTAAATGGGCGTGCCTTCGTTGAAGGTTGGACGTCGAGCTGGCACCTCTGCGTTTGTGAAAATCTACTGCCAATCATTAGCAGACCGGAGTTCCGCTGTGGCGACCCCTAACCGGGAAAAGCCGAAAGACAAACTACAACTTACTCACTCACTGTTTTATTTGCGGATAATGGAATTGTGACCCAGCACTTGCTGAGCAAACTGTTCCTTAAAGGATTGCAGTGTCTCATTCCTTTTTTGAAGAACCCTTCCCTTCAGAAAGGCTTTCACTTAATCAACAGACTTTCTTATCTGCCATTTAAGTCTGCTACCTCAGTATCTGTGCATAGTATCTCTGAACTAAAGGCTCTGATATTCAAGAAATTATATTTAGTCTTTCAGAAATGGGTGATTGTTCCTTTTTGTACTAGCCCCATTTCCTCTTGAAAGTAGCTTCTGAGTAATTCCTGAATCCAGCCATGCATCTGTTTTCTTTGCTTGAGAAAAAACTTGGGAGAGGGACTCCTTCATAATTTGGATGTGCACCATCAGTTTAGGTGTTACCTGAAGCAGGTGTACCACTCTGAAGGTAGACCAGCTTTTCAACTCCTTTGCTCCAGTAATGCAGCAGCTCACAGTTGTCAAGCATATATTTTCCATGTGGCTTGCTACTTGCATTTTATTTTGCTATTTAACTACTATCCGCTCATGAATTAAAGGTGGGCTTTCTCCAATGCTTGCTCTAAGAATGTCTTCATTGCAGACATTTGCACTGTAACCACTTGCTGTTTGGTACACTTGAATGTAATTGTTTAAACCTCATCTCCATGAGTCGGGCCTCCTTTGATATGTCTGCACTTCAGAATTTATCCTTGTTAATTGTAGTCCGCTAACTGCTCTCCAGCTCTCTCACCTTGCTTGTTACTACTTTTGACTCATCCCAGCCAAGGGCCCTTCTTGGAATGTAGTCACTGCTGCATATGACACATTCTTAATGATATCAGTGGATCTGTGAGAGGTCCCTCCTTCAAAGATTCTGAATATACTCTCTCTGTTTAGCCTCCGCTGCTAGAGCATGTTTATGTATTACTTGGTAACAAGTGACATGTGAAAATGTCAGTGTTTGTTTACAGGAAGGTAATCACTAGGGGTGAACTGGTGTGCTCTTGGCACAACGTGCTTACATAGCCTATGTATGACATCATAAACTGCATCAGTGCAGGTAATCATGCACATCTGAGTGCAGGAGTTTCAAGAACTTTGCCATATTCTGATTGGTGTAAAACATTAAACCAACCAGGAACTCCACCCCAACAGCAGGGAAAAACACACATAGATCAGCCTATACTTCTGCCTTTTTTTTTCCTGCAGTCTGAGTTTCATGCCTTTAGATGCTGGTTATTGTATTTTGAGATCAATGCACTTTTATGCACTAGTATTTTTGTGATGTCCTGACTGACGTCACTATTGCAGTATTCCTGGCATATGGGTTGTCACTGCCAACATCCAGCTGGGGTATCAAAGCTTTACCTTCCCGATGTGTTGAGGTATATAGATGGATGTATGAGTGTGGATCCCCACCCAGACTGTCTTGCTGCCAGCCTTACTGCAGGGCGTGCATCCATTGAACTGATCTCTGGTTGTTGGTACCTTTGCTTCAGTTGTTTATCCAGATAACTGTTCCATTTCCATTGGGGAACGATCCTTTTTTGTCTGTGCTATTGTGTTGAAATTTGTTAGATGTCAGCTAGGAGAGGTAACCATTAGTGTGGTAGCAGATTCTGTATAAAGAATTGCATGTCAAGTGTCTCTCTTGCTTAGGCCCAGAACACTGTCACAGATCTTGCTCAATCTGTCATTCATTCCTTCCCAAAATCTTTAGGAAGGTGTTGACAGGAAATCCTTAAAGTAAAGACTACATCTTTAAAGAGGCCTAGAAAAGATCTGCATTCCAAATTCCAATATACCGGATGCTGAAATTCCAGAACCCGTGGTATACCAGGTTATTTCTTAATTGCCCACTACAGAGACCCCCACTGGATGCTGGTATGGCTGCTGAAACCTTGCAGATTGCTGATACTTCCGATGAACTGCAATTCATTTCTGAGGGACTTCACAAGTCCCTCATATTTTAGTTAGGAAGGAGATCCCAGGCTCTTGAATAGAAGTTGGGCAGGATTCCGAACCTCCATGTTTCTTCCAGGTAGATGTCATGCCTAAAAAGAAAAAAAAACAGAAGACTAGGTATGTGGCCAAGCCACTCTTTTTTTTTTCCCCTAGCTGCTGAGAGGTAGATTTCTCAAAGAGGTTGTTCAAACCTGTTATGTCTTTGAAACATACTGCCTTTGGGTCTCCACAACCACAGGCTACTCTTTGAAAACCTGCTTTGGTTTCCTGCTCTGCTTCTGAAGAACAAGACTGTGATTCTAACCACTCTTTAGACTGCTCCTGTCAGCTGCATTCTCCAGGACAAATCTCTTCAGATGAAGAGGACTCTGTCATCGGTTTTCCCTATTGAGGTACAAGGTACCTGATGACTTGAAACATTTATAAAAGAATCCAGTGGTAGACCTCTCTGCAGTATCTCTCTCTCTCCAGATAGGCCCCTTCAAACTTCTGCTCAGTGAGAATGCCTTACCTACGGACAAAGATAGTAGGGCTGTGAATAGATTGAGAAAGAATGTTTATATCTCTCCTACGCTTGCTATTGGGGCAGTTAACTACCAGACTCAAATGGCAAAGTACTTGCTCTGTCCTGCAGTCCTACAGCAGAGTCAAAACAAATGCAGAGCCTGCTGTCCCAGTCTACTCAAATAGCCAGACACAGCACTACATATAACTATGGTGCTATAGATGATTTTTCTAGGGCAACTGCCACTGGGTGTGTTCACAGGTATGCATGGCTTCAGTAAGCCTATCCCTGAGGATTTAGACTCTCCCTTGGGCAAGTACTTACTGTGTGGTCCTCAGGCTGCCAGTCTGTTAAAAACTCTCCAAGACCAAGGTAAGACTGCAGACAGATGCTGCTCTTCTCATTTCCTAGATACCATAGGAACTACCCATCTAAATCTACACCCTTCATTAGAAGGGATCCTAGGACATGTCAGAAATGATGAAAAAGCCCTAAGAAAAGGTATTCTGATCAGCCCCATAGGCAACCTCCAGCCGGGATACCTCCATATGAAAGCAAAAATCTGTGACTACCTTTCCAATACCCCTCCCCCTGCCCTCAGCTGTGTTACCCTTCTCTCCCAAAGGCTCTCACTCTCCCTGGGTAGATGGGAGGCTGTTACCACAGACAGATGGGTCCTGTCTATCATAAAGGGCAGTTATGCCATGTCCTGGGAAAAATAGTCCCCCTCTGAAAGGCATGCTGCAGCCTCCTCACAACCAAATGCCCCCTCTTGCCCCTATCATTCAAGACCTCTTTTGAGTTAGGACACCATAGAGCAAGTCCCAAAGGACTTCATGGGAAAAGAATTTTACTCCCATGATTTTTCTAATGCCAAGGACAGAAGGGCGGGGGAAGACCCATCCTAGACCTGTCTCGCCTAAACAGTTACTTGAAGGTACTATCTTTCAGAATGCTGTCTTCACACTCTTCTGCCTTTCACCCCCCCCCCCCCAAGCTTTTTTTAGTGTCACCAGATGTGAATGACAGCTATGTACCTATTCATTCTTGCAAGAGATTCTTCAGGTTTTCCTCTGGCTCCTTGCATTTTCAGTTTGCTGCTTTTTGTCCTTTGTGAACACCCTTTGAGCTGTGGAAAAAAACAAAGTGTCTAGCTCCAGTAGTAGCTTTCTGTTTCAGTCAATGAATCCAAATTTTCCCTACCTGGATGACCTATTGATCCATGCTGTCTCCAGAAATCCTTTTTCAGCATGTACACTTCACCCTCCAACTCATGACAAGCTGGGTATAAACTGCAAAAAAAAAAAAAAAATCCCACATGGCCCTTACACAAGACCTGTTTTTCCTGGGCTGCAGACTGGACATAAAGGAAATACATGTCTTCCTCGTTCAAGGGAATGTTCACAGTCTGTCAGTTTTTTTTTCCCAAAACCTCTCCTCCTCAACCCATTGCTCAGCGGTCCTAAGAACTTTGGATTTTATGGCAGCCACCATCCATATGCTCCACGCTGGCCAGACTTCACATGAGGAAAATCCAGTAGTACCTGAAGTCTGTGTTCCAGCACTGTCACCACTTTGACCAGATTGGATATTTTCCTACATATATTACATTGGATTATGTTCTTCGGTCGTTTTTGGATTTTCACTGCCTATTAAGGAATCGTTTGTCTGGGATTATTACTTTTTCCATCAACGTTGTTTTGCAAAAACATATATTTGGAGTTTGACTGTTCTTTGGGTGAATTCAAGTGCTTTTTTTATCCTAACTGAGGGAAGACTATATTGCCTGCTGATTTGGCTTAAAGGTACATTTTATCTTGTCTCCCTTCGTTGGCGACGGCTTGCTTTCTTTTCAGACTTTGGTTTTATCCACTGAACACTATCGCTGAACTGATATTCAACTTTTGTGGTGGAGAGGTTGATTTTTTCATGCATTTACATGATTATTTCTAATATTTTATAAGTAACATCATTTCATGTATGAATATTTACAAAGTGCTTTCACAGCTCTGGACTTTATATTACATTTCAGTTTGTTGGTAACCTTTATATTTTTATATTTTTTTGGTCTTGTGTGCATAAGCTCTTTGAGCTTTTTTCTTAGTTTTGACTAATAATTACTATCTACCTTTGGTGGCTGGATATGAAACACCATTGTGTTTGTGAAGGTTTAGTTATGTTTGTATATACAATAGCAAGCAATTTGTTCTATTACCATCATTGACTCTTAGACTACTTATCAATACATACTCTCAACTTTTTCTTTGATGCTTGCATATGTCCATTATTTAGTTTGCATTTGGAATATTGTCACTGATTTAAGAATTGATAGCTGCATAATAATTATTTTAGGGACTTCATTTGCATTTCCCATTGTGTTTTTTTAAAATAAGAACAGAATTGTACCAATATTTTTTACTTGGATGTTCAAGGTTATATATTCTTGATAGCATTGAATAGAGGTGCTCTTTGGTACCATCTGGCTCTATATTTCCAGCCTTGGTTGGTCTCATTTTGATGCCCCACATTTGTCACGGTTGTTCTTCTTACATCTTAATACGCAGCTAGGATGTTCCTCAACTTTTTGGTTGTAGGATAATATACACAGTTTGAGATACAAGCATCCAAGATTGTGATTTACTGCTTTGATATACGTTTAAATTATTAACACAGACAGCTAGTATTACCCATTGGGTATCCATCTTGGGAATTTTACCCTCTTTTTCAATCAATATTGCATTCAGTAAGCAACATCTGTCTAGTGGTATTAGGGTGGTTTATTAGTATCCCTCATGCATTTTTACGGTTTATTCTTACACCAGATTTACTGCTGACTGATCTGTGACTAAGGTTACTTTGCCAGAGACCTCAGCTTCTCCCTTACCTTGGACTCAAACTTGAACTATAAATTGACTTCTTTTGGTGTTTTTGCTCAGCTCTGTCCCTGTTATTTTTCTGTCCCTCTAATTAGTAAGTTTTAGCTCTCAGGTTGGACTGCATTCATTTTCAGCAACTTATTGTCATGGATCTACACAAACTTTTGTCTGGCTTATGTGCAGATAAGGATGACATCCAAGTGTTTGGTATTAAAACAGCACAGACTGGCCTTACTGAATGTCAGAATTCGGATCCAGTTGACGGTTGCAATTTACTATTTAGCCAGTTGGGTAAAAAAGTTAAAACCCTACGGACAAATATATGGCATTCTAAATTATTTAAAGCTTATCAGAACCAACAAATTTCACCTAGAGGCCTTAGGTCAAAGGTACAACCACTAGTTAGTACACCGGATGACATTTTACTAAAAGATTTGGCAACAAGCCCAACAGGAGGCTTCAATGTCATTTGTCAATATACTGGCTTCCTTCTATGATCGCACAGTCCAAACTAACATTGGAGATGTTGAGAAAATATGCAACGATTTGAAAAAATTTGAGGAACAGGCCAATTTCAGAGACAATCTGAGCAAATTGTCCAAAGAACTTGTTTCTCTTGAAAATAATCTCAAGACCAAAAAAATTACACAAATTATCTCGTGATAGGGAGGATTATGACAAAGGTAGACAGTCTGAGTCCTATAGGGGTGTGAGATTTGCTGAGGGCACTAAGAACCTCTCCTCTGCCCGTAGAAAAAGACCCAGATCAATACTCAAAAAAGGGGTCTCATCCTTTATTACTTCGGGTGAGGAATCATCTACCACGGACACAGAATCTACAATTAATTGCATCTCACCTGATTCCAAAAGAGGGCGCACATCCACTGACCCTTTAGGAACAAACAGCACAGAGGGGGGTGCAAACACAAGGGTACAAAGCTTAGAAGATCTCTTTATCTCCATAACAAAATAGACAATGGTTTTACCAATATACATAACATATCTCAACATGTTTTAACATCTGATGAGTTAACACTACTTAATAAAGGACTTGGATTCATCCCTGGCTTTTTTGTTGACGAAAGTTCTTTTGTATCTGATACCATAGCATTTTGCAGAAAAATTAACCTTAAATTATATTTCAGGCAACAAGATCCGCAAACTATATCTCAAAGATCTTCTGAATTCAAATTTCATAGATCTACTTTCCATCCACCGATGGATAAAAATGTGGCGGTGTTTCAACAAGCCGTGATTAAGGATCTACATTTTTATATGGGGTCAGAGAATACTATAAGACATAACTTATCTTCAACAGAACAACAAGCCCTAACTTGCCTCAAAAATAATACAAACATTGTCATACTTCCAGCTGACAGGGGCGGTTCTGTGGTTGTCATGGATTCTGATTATTATTGGGAGGAGGGAAATAGACAGTTGTCTAACCCTCATCACTACATGAGAAACTGACCCTACTTCTAACTTTAAAAAAGAAATAGATCAATTTCTACAAGAGGTGGTTGATCAAGGGATTATCACAGCCAACACTTTATCTCATCTGACCGTTTCGGATCCTGCCAAACAATATTTGTACTTGTTACCCAAAATACACAAATCTATTGACAAACCACCAGGTAGACCTATAGTTTCAGGGATAGGATCACTCACGGAACCCTTGTCAGCATTCCTTACTGAGAAACTTAAACCATTGCTACAACTAGTTAGAGCAAGACTCAAGGATACTACGGAATTTTTACAAATAGTATCGTACTCCCAGTTAGAACCACACTGGTTAATGTGCACTCTTGATGTCAAATCATTATATAAGAATATTCCACACTGGGCTGGACTAACTGCACTTGAATACTGGTTGAACAAAGCTGACATTTACCCTTCTGGTACCAATACATTGCTCATCTGTATGGCTGAACATGTTTTGTCCAAAAATGTTTATTTTAAACAGGACTGCTATTGGCAAATACAGGGTACAGCAATGGGTGCTTCTTTTGCACCCATTTATGCGGACCTTTTTATGGGGTATGTGGAGGAACATATTTATGATGAGCTTCATAATCTATACATTTCAGATATCGACATTTGGAGAAGATATTTGGATGACTGTTGGCTTATTTGGAAAGGAGGTAGTGAATATCCACATGAGTTTGTGGAACATCTCAACGGTAATATTTGGGGAGTGGAATTTACTGTGAATTATCATCTGAATGAGATGCATTTTTTAGATGTGCCTTTACATCGTCAGGAAGACAACACCCTTAAATCATCTGTATACCGCAAATTCCCACAGTATAACTCTTTGCTACATGCCAACAGTCTTCATCCAAGAAATACTATTAATAATATTCCAAAATCTCAATTTTTACGCCTCAAACGGATATGCTCCTCCCAACCAGAATTATCGCAGCACCATGAGGACTTGGCCAACAGATTTTTGGCAAGGGGGTACACTAAAAACGTCAGTTCAGCTATGCGTTGGACACAGAACCAGTCAAGAGACAGTCTACTGCAATATCAACAGCATTCCAGCAAAAATCAACAGGACATCTTGAGATTTGTTACCACATATGGGAGAAACACCGCTCAACTCTGAGATAGTTAATAAGCATTGGAATATATTAAAATCTCACAATGACTTGGATGATGTTTTGGGCAACAGATGTTCATTTTCATACAAAAAGGGAAAGACATTGGGATCACATTTTTCTTACTTTAAGAAAACAAAATTTAGGGAAGCAGTTACTCATCAACGATCTTTAACGGGGGACAAAGTAATAGGATCATATCCATGTGGGCATTGCAGCTTCTGTAACTATATGTTTAAAACTAAAACATTCACCAGTAGGAACACTGGACAATTATACAACATATATGAATTTGGCAACTGTAGCATGGACTGGGTTGTCTACCTAGCTACATGTACTTGCCAAGCCTTCTATGTGGGTCAGACTTCCAGACAGTTCAGGATTAGAGTGTCGGAACATTTAGGGGATATTAGAAATGCACGCATTACAAATGCTTTGTACAGACATACTATTAACCATCCTACAGCCAAATTCTCATTTATTATTATTGATCATATTATTGGCAATCGGTCATTCAAAACAGGTTGGCACGACATACTCAATAACAAGGAAAGAAAATGGATTATTAAATTGGGGGTCCTTTTTTCCCCAAGACTAAATGATAAATTGTAAGTTTCCTATTCTATTAATAATATTTATTTGCACTTCATTTTCAGCTTGTTTGTGCTATTAGACACCATCATCAATTAGGTTCTGATTAATTATACTTCATCTTTTGTTAACAATTATTTTGTATGGATTTATGGTAACTATTTAATTTTTTCCTAAGACAGGAAATGATGTCATATTCTTTATTGAAACTTGTGTATAAATTACTGGCTCTTGCCAGGGTTTCCTTTTATACTACTGAAGAAAGCTATATGCTGAAACCGGTCTAGTTCACTTGTTTCTATAATAAATTTATTCATTTCAGCTCATCTTGGGTGCTGGCACTTTATTTTGATGCACACCACTTGGGCACCCAGATTCTCCACCTTCCTTGTCTCAAAATGGAGCTGCTTTGCTGGAAGGGGCAGGTCATCCACAACCCATGACTGCCATTCACACCACTTCCTCTTGAACAGGTTCACACAGGTGCCTCAGACGAGGCAAGGGGGGCAGGGACAGGATCACAGTGAGTGCAGGCAAATGGTAACCTCTGATCTTCATGTTTTACTGTTGCAATCATAACTGACTGGATTTAATGGCACAGAAGCCCTTGGGCAGCCAGGCTACCAGAAAATTTTCTCCTCCTCCTGAAACTGGAGGACACCCTGGCTGAGGTCAGGACATCTGGCTATAGAGAGTCGGTCAAAGCCATAACTGCAGTTCATTCTTGCCATTAGAGCCAGAACGAGAGTACTAGTCTGTGCGTGGGTCAGTCTACATCAGAGAAAGAAGACATCTAAAGCCAGATACCCCGTTGGAGAGCTTTTCTTATGCTTCTTGAGTAATGTCAGTGAAAGTTAATAACGGTCTCCCCTGTGGGCAGCAGATACCACACCGTGACTTTCACTCCTTTTGTGTAACTTGTTTGGGCCCAGAACATGACTTATATAATTGTTGGTTCTGTGCTCAGTTTAGCAGTAGATTGCTCAAGTATAGGGTTGAGATTTTAGCTAAGCAATTCAGCAAGTTGTCAGGGCCTTTGCTTACTGTGTTATCCATAGATCTGGCTGAGGTCGATCTCCCTAGGTGCAAGAAGAAAAAGTGCAAATAAACTTTGGGTACCAGCCAGTGCTCATTCACTGTCTACCAATCCACCTTAGCTTATCATCAGAAGATGAAATGCTTTTGCAGTCCCCTTCGACGATTGAGGTTGTGGCAGAGGCCTTTATCAAGACCCGTTTGGAGTCTGATATGCCGCTGGTTCCCTCTACTTTCCACACAAGCTGGAGAACTTCTATCAGTTGGGTCCAGAGCCTCTTTACAGGTTCATGCTTCTAATGACCACTGTATAAAACTGTGAAGGGATGTCCTGAGTCTCACATCCTCATGAGATCTCCTTGGTTCCCTGTTCTCAGAATTCGGCTGTCCACCCATGTCCTGGCCCTAGAGTGGATGTTGCCCCCAGGTCCAAGACTAGGCCTCACATAAAAAGGCTGCATTCAGTGTACCCCAG
Source organism: Protopterus annectens (assembly GCF_019279795.1). Classification (NCBI taxonomy): domain Eukaryota; kingdom Metazoa; phylum Chordata; order Ceratodontiformes; family Protopteridae; genus Protopterus; species Protopterus annectens. The sequence goes on from NC_056743.1 coordinate 806,919,059, forward strand.
CTGAGGCCTACCCGCTATCTAGTTAGACTGGCTCAGGATTTTATTACCATAGTCAAGTTCTGCTCCTGTGTCTTCTCTTGGTAACAGAGAAAGGGATATCTTTCCCAGGAGTCTTCTGATTCTTTTGACTCTGAGGATGATAATGAGAAATCCACCTTTGAGGAAGGTTTATCTGTTACTCCCTGTGGAGATTCAGATTCTGATAACCTTGCCTTAGCCTGCCCACTGAAGACATTTCCTTTCGGGAGACCATCCATACCCACAGGGAGTACTTTAAATGGAAAGCACAGGACTATTCACAATTCAAGATGAGAGTTGGGGAATTTCTAAAACTCCCTGAGCATAAACCTTTTGCCATTCCTCCAGTCTTGGAGGTAGTGGACATTGTTTTTCTGGATTCTTCCTTACAACCAGATTTCCTCCCCCTGCCCCTCAGAAACCTGATAGATTTTACAGAATTCTGGATTCATGCAGACACCTTTTCAAGAACCCTGCAGCAGACCTTGAAGTGGTGACTGAGGGTCCTAAGGGAGCTAAGGCTAGCACTTCCAAAAATCCCCTGCCAACTGAGAAAGCAAAGTCTTGGACATGTTCAGAAAGTAAGTCTACACCACTGCTACCTTGGTCATAAGGGCTATGAATTGTCAGTTTCGTATGGTCAAGTATCAGGCAATCATTTTAGACCAGCTAGAGCAAAAATTGATGGGTATTGAAAGTAAGGCTGTTTCCAAGGAACTGCTAGACTTGTGTAGTTCCTGTTCTGAAGTAGCTAAACACTCTTTACACTGTGGCTTTGATGGTCTGGAAGTTTCCTACTGGGCAGCAGCTACACGATCTATCGTTAGAAGACATGCCTGACTAAGGGAACAGTCCCTTCCCTGAACATGTGAAATCCAGTCTTTTGGTTGCTCCTTTGGACGAAGATTTCCATTTTGGCCTTAAGGCTGAGGCCGTGCTCAAGACGATGGAGGATAAGACCAAGTCCATACAAATGTTCAAAGACTTTCTTCAGGTCCAACTTTCTCGCTTCAGTAGTAATTACACTGACAAACACTGGTCCTTTTCAGCTTCCCAGTCTAAGCCTAGACACAGGAGACCTCAAAGGGAAAGGAGTCAAAGGCAGCACCAACGAACAAGACAGTGGCAAGCATATTCCTATAGGTCTGTGGGATCCCTCTAACAGGGACTCACCAGGGAGCAATCATGACTCTCCATGAGACTGCCTTTCCCACTCCCTGTCCCCTGTCAGACTAGGAGGATGGCTTTCCTTAAAGAATTGGGCTGTCATTACTAGGGACCGGTGGGCACTGAAAATCATACAAAGAGGTTGCAAACTTCAGTCCAAACAACTCCTAATTCGATTAGGTTTCCCAGATATTCCAGAAATCCAACAAACAGTGATCTTAAAGCAAATACAGCTCCTGTGCACCCAAGGTTCTGTGGACCCAGTACCAAACACATTACAAAGAAAGGGATTTTACTCAAGGCGTTTCCTTGTCCCTAGAAATGAAGGTACATGGAAGCCTATTTTGGATCTGTCAAGACTGAACAGACTCCTGCAGGTACCAAAAGTTTAAAATGCTAACACCAAAAACTTTCTCCACATGATTTCACCCATTGCTTACATGGCAACCTTATAGGTTCATAGGTTCATACTTTTTCCAAGGGTATGACTATGCATTTTTGGCATTTAACTTTAGGCCATGGCTCTGGCAGTTATCCGCTTCTCTGCTGACCCTTCTGAAGGATATCTGTGTCGATGTGTTTCTAATATACTTAGTTTGCAGTCATCTGCAAACTTTGTTTGTTGTCAGCCACCTCCTCCCTGGAAAAGTAGTACTTGCTAAACAAGAGGGCCCAGGCAAGGAAGGTGGTGGCACTGTGCTTGTGACAGGCTGACGTCTGGACATCTGACCAGCAACTCTGACCCTGTGGGTTCTGTCACCAGCCAGTTTGCAATCCATCTTGTGATGTAAGGGGTTAACATTTAAGCTGATGGCTGCAATTGGTATAGATATCTCTCCTTTTTGGAGGGAGGGGAAAGTTTACACTGAACCTGTCAGCAGCATGTTGGCAATGTCTGTAGGATCAATTCAGTACATCATTTTGAACTAGAACTAGAGTCTGGCTCGATCCTGGTTTCCTCCCAGGTTTCTAACTTATAATAAAGAAGGCCTTATGATTGTCTTTTGTTTTCTTTCATTTTTTTCTCAAAATTTGCTTTGGATGATTTTATGAGAGCTCTCTTTTTTTTTTACTTGGGTGAGTGAGGGTGTCTTTGTCTTTAAAGTTCTGCTCTATCTCTTGATAACTTTTTCCTTTTTGTGTAGTTTGTTTGTGGGTGGCTGGGGCCACACCAGACTTTGCCTTTGGTACAAAGAGTCTGGGTCTTTTTTGCTTGGGCCTTTATCCATGCAGTCCTGCAGGTGCTGGTAGAAGGCATTAGACCTAAAGGACTTGTATCTTCACATTCCCATAGAAAAATCTCACAGGAGGTTATTGCGCTTCATCGCAGGTATGATGCATTATCGGATGTTCTTCGTGTTTCACTGTTGCAGTCATCACACTTGGGTTATCTGCCTGCAGGTAGACCTCAGTCAGCCTGAATACCAGAGACTTAGTATTTCTGCGTCGGATGCTGTCGCTTCTTCCATGACGTCAGGTCATTAGGGGTATAAAAACAGGCAGCCGATGCCATTACATCACTTATTCTTGCAGAGGAGGAGCCCGACGTAGAAGCAGTTCGCAAGTGGCTGGTCGGCCAGTACCTGAAATGTTCTTCGTGTTTCACTGTTGCAGTCATCACATTTGGGTTAGCTTGCAGTAGCCCTCAGTCTGCCTGAGTAACAAAGTCTTGGGTCCTGAGTCGGTTGCTGTCTCTTCTTCCATGACGTCAGGTAGTCAGGGGTATAAAACATGCAGCTGATGCCATTACATCAGTCTTTCTTGCCGTGCGGTGCTCAAAACAGAAGCAGTTCGCAAGTGCCGGTCGGCCGACTCCTGAAATTTTCATTTTCAAGTTTCAGAACCAAAGTCGTCAACTTAAAGCGAAGTACCCTGTTGGGGGAAACTTTTTCTTGCTCTAAACCGATGTCAGTAAAAGTAAATAATTGCATTTCTTGTGGAAAGCAAATAACTCGTAAAGATTTTCATTTGTACTGTTTTCCTTGCCTAGGCCCTGACCACAATTTACCTTGCTGTTGGTTTTGTGCTTTATTTAAACAACGAACTATCAGTCGGTATATTTTCGTTTCTAAATATTTTGGTGCTCAGTTCAGTTATCCAGATATGTCTTCGGTAAGCCATCCGACTACCGAAATACTGAAAAAACGCAAATATAAAGACGGAGACAGGCCGCCTAGGTCCAAAGCTGCCGACGATGCTTCTCCTAAGCCAGTTGCCAGTTCACCAGTACTCAGTGAGACGCTTTCGCAGCCCCTGATTACCCTCTACTTCAGATTTGCAGGGCTCTACTGAGACCCTTTCGGAGTCCGGTATGCTGCGAGATGCTTCAGCTGTGGAACCTGCGGGTGTCTGTACCTTGGATGGGTCCAGAGCCGCTGTGCAGGCACCGGCTTCTGATTGTGTATTCAGGCCTACTGACTTGCATATTAAACAGACGCCATCTTCTTCTTCAAGGCCTAAAACCCAAACCATGCCTAGAAAACCAATGCCCAGACTGCATGGTCAGGCCTCTATGCCTAAAAAACAAATAAGAATGGCTGAAGTCCTTATTACTTTAATCAGGGGAAGCTAACCTTCCCCCTCTAAGAGACCTAGACTGAGTTTGCTTATGATACTTCTGACCAGGATTCTGAAATTTCTCTTTCCTCTGATAACCAGGATTTACCCTTATCTACCTATGAGGATTCTGATGCTGAGGACTCTATTCCCTCTACTTCCTCCCTGAGGAGTTCTCTTTTGGTGAAACCTTACATACTGTTAGGGAACATTTTCATTGGGAAAGTCAGGATTTGTCTGATTCTAAAAAGAGGCTTAGGGATTTCTTACTCCTGCCCCAGCACCTTTAGCTACCCCTCCTGTACTAGACATTGTTGATGATGCCTTTACGGAATCTAGCTTGGCCCTTGTCGCTTTGTCTCCTGCTCCCAGAAAACCTGATAGATATTACAGGGTTCCTGACTCTCACAAGTTCCTTTTCAAAAATCCTACTGCAGATCCTGAGACCATTTCACAGGGAACCAAGGGCATTAAAGCTACTACTGCCAAAAATCCTACCCCCTCTGATAGAGACTCCAGGGGGCTGGATAGATGGGATAAGAAGGTATACACTTCTGCACCCTTGGCCATTAGGGCCTTAAACTGCCAGTTTCATCTGTTAAAGTATCAGGAGCATATTACTGGATTGCTTAAACAGAAAATGATGTTGATTCCTGATTGTGCTGAAAATAAGGATTTTAATGCATTCTGCTGAACAGGTTGGAAAACATACTTTGCAATGTGGTTTTGATTCACTAGAGGGCTGCTGTCACTGGGTCTGTGCTTAGAAGGTATGCTTGGCTTAAGGAGCAGTCCTTGCCAGATCATGTTAAAGCTAAATTATTGGATGCTCCCTTAAATCAGAACCGCCTTTTTGGCAACAAGGCAGGCGAAGTTCTTAATAAGATGGAGGAAAAAGCTAAATCTTTGCAAACTGTTAAATATTTCTTACAAGTACAACCTCCAAGATTTACTAGGCATTGGCCCTTTAAGAATTGGTCATTTCCTGCCTCTTCCAGGCCTTCAGTCCAAACCCATATCCAGCAGAGCACCCAGGCTTCAGTCCCATGGTACGCACAGGACTAAGCAGTGGGGGGCCCCCCACTTCCAAATCTGGGAGTAGTAAAGCTCCCCCCTATGGTAAACTGTCTCAATGACTTAACTTTAAAACTTCCAAGCACTTCTCAACTGACTGCCCCTTTGGGGGAAAGATTGCTCTACATGCAAAAAACTGGGAACTCATTACCCAGGACAAATGGGTTTTAAATATAGTTTCCCAAGGATACAGATTTCACTTCCACACACACGTTACCAACCCCAAACGGTTGGCCAGATCTATCCCCAAATCAGTGGACAGAGGCTCAAAAGCAATTACTCTCTCTTAAGCATAAAGGCTATTCAGACTGTACCAGAAGAGGAAAAGGGACAAGGTTTCTACTCAAGACTTTTCCTGGTACCCAGAAAAGACAATTCATGGCGTCCTATCCTGGACCTGTCTACTTTAAACACATTTTTGGTGATTCCAGAATTCAAGATGTTAACTCTTCACCAGTTGCTTCCTATGCTAGGCAAAGATGCCTGGTTGGCAGCACTCAACTTAAAGGAAGCATACCTGCACATCCCAATCAGGGAATCTTGCAGAAGATACCTACGCTTCAAAGCAGGCTACATGCACTATCAGTTCTCTGCATTTGGCTTATCTACTGCACTCAGGGTATTCACAAAGTGCCTAGCTCCAGTCATTGCATTTTGCAGGCAAATAAATATTTAAATATACCCATACCTGGACGATGGTCTAATTCAGGCAGAAAGCCAGGACATACTTTTGAATCATCTGGCTTTTGTACAGAGGTTGCTAACTTGTCTGGGGTACACCATAAACGAAAAGAAATCTCACCTGGTACCCTGTCAACAAATTATATTCCTGGGAGCAAGCTTGAATATAACTTCCCAGATGGCTTTCCTCATGCCAGAGAAACAAATTCATTTGACAACCTACGTCAAACTAGTGGCCACAAAAACCCTGCTATCTGCAAGGCAAATACTGCAAGCCTTGGGGTTCATGGCCTCCTGAATTCTTCTAATTCCATATGCAAGACTGCATATGAGGAAACTACAATGGTATCTAAACAGCCTATTGTGTCAACATTATCAGGATCTAGAAGCATGGATTCCTGTCATACCTTGCCTACAGTTAGAGTTCCTTTGGTGGGCAGAGGCTTGCCACCAAAACAAGGGACTACCATTCACTCTATCCCCTGCCACCAAACCCTAACAGATGCATCAGACTATGCATGGGGGCTCACCTGGCAGGAAGTGCATTCAGGGCAAATGGAACCCAAGATGTACATGCATATCAATCAAAAGAAATGTTAGCTGTACAGAATGCTCTGACAGCCTTCAAGGACTGCATTCTTCCAGGACAATTAATGGTAAGACGGACAACACCACTGTTGTGGTAGATAAACAAGGGGGGTACCCATTCTTACCCCTCTGCAGACTAGCCATGGTACTGTAGAACACAGCTTGAGCTACCAACTGCATCTACAAGCTCAATTCCCACAAGAAAACTAAATACACTGGCAGGCCGGACCTTAAAAATGGCAGACCTGACTAAGCAAAGCCTCATGGACCCACACGAGTGGAAACTGGAACCAAAGACTTTCAACATGTTGACAAACAAATTTATGATACTCCAGGATTCTGAAATTTCTCTTTCCTCTGATAACCAGGATTTACCCTTATCTACCTATGAGGATTCTGATGCTGAGGACTCTATTCCCTCTACTTCCCCCCTGAGGAGTCCTCTTTTGGTGAAACCTTACATACTGTTAGGGAACATTTTCATTGGGAAAGTCAGGATTTGTCTGATTCTAAAAAGAGGCTTAGGGATTTCTTACTCCTGCCCCAGCACCTTTAGCTACCCCTCCTGTACTAGACATTGTTGATGATGCCTTTACGGAATCTAGCTTGGCCCTTGTCGCTTTGTCTCCTGCTCCCAGAAAACCTGATAGATATTACAGGGTTCCTGACTCTCACAAGTTCCTTTTCAAAAATCCTACTGCAGATCCTGAGACCATTTCACAGGGAACCAAGGGCATTAAAGCTACTACTGCCAAAAATCCTACCCCCTCTGATAGAGACTCCAGGGGGCTGGATAGATGGGATAAGAAGGTATACACTTCTGCACCCTTGGCCATTAGGGCCTTAAACTGCCAGTTTCATCTGTTAAAGTATCAGGAGCATATTCCTGGATTGCTTAAACAGAAAATGATGTTGATTCCTGATTGTGCTGAAAATAAGGATTTTAATGCATTCTGCTGAACAGGTTGGAAAACATACTTTGCAATGTGGTTTTGATTCACTAGAGGGCTGCTGTCACTGGGTCTGTGCTTAGAAGGCATGCTTGGCTTAAGGAGCAGTCCTTGTCAGATCATGTTAAAGCTAAATTATTGGATGCTCCCTTAAATCAGAACCGCCTTTTTGGCAACAAGGCAGGCGAAGTTCTTAATAAGATGGAGGAAAAAGCTAAATCTTTGCAAACTGTTAAATATTTCTTACAAGTACAACCTCCAAGATTTACTAGGCATTGGCCCTTTAAGAATTGGTCATTTCCTGCCTCTTCCAGGCCTTCAGTCCAAACACATATCCAGCAGAGCACCCAGGCTTCAGTCCCATGGTACGCACAGGACTAAGCAGTGGGGGGCCCCCCACTTCCAAATCTGGGAGTAGTAAAGCTCCCCCCTATGGTAAACTGTCTCAATGACTTAACTTTAAAACTTCCAAGCACTTCTCAACTGACTGCCCCTTTGGGGGGAAAGATTGCTCTACATGCAAAAAAACTGGGAACTCATTACCCAGGACAAATGGGTTTTAAATATAGTTTCCCAAGGATACAGATTTCACTTCCACACACACGTTACCAACCCCAAATGGTTGGCCAGATCTACCCCCAAATCAGTGGGCAGAGGCTCAAAAGCAAGTACTCTCTCTTAAGCATAAAGGCTATTCAGACTGTACCAGAAGAGGAAAAGGGACAAGGTTTCTACTCAAGACTTTTCCTGGTACCCAGAAAAGACAATTCATGGCGTCCTATCCTGGACCTGTCTACTTTAAACACATTTTTGGTGATTCCAGAATTCAAGATGTTAACTCTTCCACCAGTTGCTTCCTATGCTAGGCAAAGATGCCTGGTTGGCAGCACTTGACTTAAAGGAAGCATACCTGCACATCCCAATCAGGGAATCTTGCAGAAGATACCTACGCTTCAAAGCAGGCTACATGCACTATCAGTTCTCTGCATTTGGCTTATCTACTGCACTCAGGGTATTCACAAAGTACCTAGCTCCAGTCATTGCATTTTGCAGGCAAAGAAATATTTAAATATACCCATACCTGGACGATGGTCTAATTCAGGCAGAAAGCCAGGACATACTTTTGAATCATCTGGCTTTTGTACAGAGGTTGCTAACTTGTCTGGGGTACACCATAAACGAAAAGAAATCTCACCTGGTACCCTGTCAACAAATTATATTCCTGGGAGCAAGCTTGAATATAACTTCCCAGATGGCTTTCCTCATGCCAGAGAAACAAATTCATTTGACAACCTACTTCAAACTAGTGGCCACAAAAACCCTGCTATCTGCAAGGCAAATACTGCAAGCCTTGGGGTTCATGGCCTCCTGAATTCTTCTAATTCCATATGCAAGACTGCATATGAGGAAACTACAATGGTATCTAAACAGCCTATTGTGTCAACATTATCAGGATCTAGAAGCATGGATTCCTATCATACCTTGCCTACAGTTAGAGTTCCTTTGGTGGGCAGAGGCTTGCCACCAAAACAAGGGACTACCATTCACTCTATCCCCTGCCGCTCAAACCCTAACAGATGCATCAGACTATGCATGGGGGGCTCACCTGGCAGGGAAGTGCATTCAGGGCAAATGGAACCCAAGATGTACCTGCATATCAATCAAAAAGAAATGTTAGCTGTACAGAATGCTCTGACAGCCTTCAAGGGCTGCATTCTTCCAGGACAATTAATGGTAAAGACGGACAACACCACTGTTGTGGTACATAAACAAGTGGGGGGGGGGGGTACCCATTCTTACCCCCTCTGCAGACTAGCCATGGTACTGTAGAACACAGCGTTGAGCTACCAACTGCATCTACAAGCTCAATTCCCACAAGGAAAACTAAATACACTGGCAGACGGACTAAGCAAAAACCTCATGGACCCACACGAGTGGAAACTGGAACCAAAGACTTTCAACATGTTGACAAACAAATGGGGGAGCCCGGATATAGACCTGTTTGCCTCCCCCAGTACTACCAATTAGACAAATTTTGCACAAGGACTCCCCACAAACAAGCTTGGAAAGTGGATGCTCTGTCCTTCAGCTCGAAAAACCTATCAGTTTATGCTTTTCCTACTCTGCCTCTCCTCTCCAAAGTACTACTAAAGATCAAACAGGACAAACCAAGGACGATATTAATTGCACCAGACTGGCCACGCCAACACTGGTACCCTCTCTTGTGCAGTGTGTCACTGTTGGCCCCATGGCACCTGCCTCAGACCCCCTACCCTGTTGTCTCAGCAGGAGAACCAGAATCTGCACCCTCAGATTCAAACCCTGAACCTGACAGCCTGGCTAATTACCTAATCTCTCCTTTAACATCCTTCAGTAAACCAGTGATGGATATCATTTTAGAGGTGAGGAGGCCTAGTACTAGAAAATCTTATGCTGAAAAATGGAAAAGATTCTGTGCCTGGAACCAATCTCAAGGGATGAGCACAGTAGCGCCCAACCTACCTCAGATTCTACAATACTTGACTGAGATGCTTCACAAGGGCCTTTCTTTTTCCTCCAAAATTCATGCCTCAGCCATTTCAGCTCATTATAACACAGAACCTCCCCTCTTCTCTCATCCACTGATCAAGCAGTTCCTCAGAAGGGCCAAAAATTTAAGATGACCCAGGAGAGTCCCAACTCCAGCCTGGGACCTTAACTTTGTGTTGGAGAAACTCACTCTTCCTCTGTTCGAGCCAGCTGCTAGTGCAGATTTAAAATTCCTTTCTTGGAAAACAGCCTTCCTTTTAGCAAGCACTACAGCAAGAAGGGTATCTGAATTACAGGCCCTTATGGCAGTGGAGCTTTTCATCATCTTTCATGAGGACAGGGTGTCCCTCAGAACCAATCCCTCCTTCATGCCCAAGGTGGTACCCAGTGTGGCTCTTAATCAGTCCATTAATTTGCCATCCTTCTTTCATAATCCACAGAGCAAGGGGGAAAAGATACTGCACTCTTTAGATGTGCACAGACAACTTAGATTTTACTTGGACAGGACTAAACCTCAAAGGAAATCTGAACAACTGCTGGTGGCATTTGCTGCAGGGGCAGAGGGGAAGGCTATTTAAAAGCAAACCATTTCTAAATGGATAGGCCATTGCATTCATTTCTGCTATAAGCACCATGGAAAACAGATCCCATTCAACCAGGGCTGCATCTACCTCTACAGCCTTTCTCAGACATGTCCCTACCAAAGACATCCTAGAAGCTGCTACCTGGAGTTCTGTATGTACTTTCACCAAGCATTATCTTTTGCCAATTTTCTCTAAATCCAGAGCTGGCTTTGCCACTGCAGTCTTGCAGGGCCTTGTAGCTGGTCCTAATGCTATTTAAATTCCTCCTCCCATCCTTAGCTTTGGGAATTTACCCAAATGTGATGACTGCAACAGTGAAACACGAAGAACATAGTACAGTTGTGTGCACTTACCATAAATGTAAATGTTCGAGTGTATTCACTGTTGCAGTCCTGGTTACCCTCCCTCCATCCCCCTGACTTTTTTTGGCAATACCTCTACTCTCCTTTATTATGCTTAATAGCTTTCTGGTGGATTTGCTTTTTTATTGGAGGTATATCCTTGTATATATTTATATTTATTTTATTGCTTCCCATTATGGGGGCACCTGACATCTGGGGAAGAAAAATTGATGTAATGGCGTCGGCTGCATGTTTTATACCACTGACTACCTGACGTCACGGAAGAAGAGACAGCAACTGACGCAGGCTCCAAGACTTTGTTAATCAGGCCGACTGAAGGCTACTGCAAGCAGATAACCCAAATGTGATGACTGCAATAGTGAATACACTTGAGCATCTACATTTATGGTAAGTGTACACAATTGTACTTTTTTCGTTTTTGAGTTGAATAATCCTGAAGTCTTCTAAAGCTAAGTACCTCGTTGGGGATCCTTTTTTCTTGCTCTAACCACTGTCAGAAAAAGTTAACAGTTGTCTTGCCTGTGGAAAGCAAATACCTCACAGAGATTTTCATTCTTACTGCTTCACCTGTTTAGGCCCAGACCACGACGTCCCTCGCTGTCAGTTTTGTGCCTTGTTTAACTCATTCACTCTGGAGCAGCTCTGAAAAAGCTGCCTGCTTAATTCCACCATTGGAACAACAGTGCAGCCTGAGCTCATTTTCAGAAAATCCATTTCTAATACCATACAGAAAACAAATCTTTATAACTCTTTAACTATAAGAGCTAGACTAATAATGTAAATGCTAAAGTTGTTTAGCAGACACTGACCTTTCCAACAGTGTAATCGTTGATAGTGCATATCAAAGTCATTATTAAATATTTGGCAATGAATGTTGGTACTGTGCATATATTTTACCTTTTTGGAAAAGGAAAGCACAATATCTTGGTCATTGTACCATGCAGACCCATATAGTTTGAATTTAATTTGTTAGTATGAATGTCAGCTTTAAAATGATACCTTAACAATTACTGTGTGATGCTCCTTTCTTGAGATATTCACAGAAATATGATTAATATATTTTCATAATTGATCAACAAAGCCTAATATCTCTTCACCTGTAACAGACAAGAGCCTACATATCAGTGTAGAAGTTGTGCATCTGAATGCCAGCTTCAAAATGATGCATCATTTGTGTGATCACCATGCTGCCTTGCAAAGATATGTGTGCGACATACAGGCACCATTCTTTTACCATGTTGGAACTATCAATACTGTCTTCAAAGTGAGGTATTACTTGGCACACTGACATGCTCCCTGGCAAAGTTATTTAGCAAAATATGAAAAAAAATTCCCATAACCTAAGTCCTAAACAAACTTTGATAATTGCACGTGTACAACATACAGGCACCATTCTTTTATCATATTGGAACCAGCAATACTGTCTTCAAAATGAGGTATTACTCATAACCTGAGTCCTAACAGAACTGAAATCTTTTAATGTGTACAGCATTCAGAAGTAGTTGTTTTACCATGTAGACACATATGATTGTAAATATACACATTCTTGGTGTAACCAACATACTGCTGAATAGGTACATGTAAAGAGGAAAAAGCAAGGTAAAGGACCGCCACTCAACTAATGAACCCAGGACAGGCATGGGACTTCAGTGGCAGGAAAGGCCATCTGATCTGTCCGATAGCTGTGCTGGACACCCACTCAGACAGCTGTTACCACTGCAGTGTCACGACCTCCTTCAGTGTCAGCAGTCTGCCTTACCTATGCCTTTTCTCTTTGCATGTGTCCATTCAGCAATGGACCTAAGGGATCAAGTTCTGTATTACTAAGCCCTTCCTGTCATCTAAACTCTACACATGCCTGATAAAAGCAGAATAAAAAAAGAAGTATTGCAGGATGGTCACTGACATATTAAATTGTATGTGGTAGCACTCTCCTGAAACAGTTCTTTCTCAGCATCCTCACCAGCTCCTTACCACAGCTATTTGTCAAACTCAGATAAATATATTTTACACAACACATTTCATAATAGAGTTTTACTTACTATACTGGTCCTACTTGGTTATGGGTGTTTTCCATTCTTCTCACAAGCTGCATATTACCAATCCTGCATAGCTCTCCTCACACCATTGTGGAAGTCGGTCAAGAACAAGGCAATGCTCTCCTCAGTTAGGTGAATGCCATCCCTTCTGAACAGGTGAACATCTTCCGCGGTGATGCTTTCATGACAGATTGTAGATCCTGATCCTGTGCATCAAGCCATGCATGAAACCATTGTGTAAACATCTGGCCTTGTGAGCTGCCTGTTGACTGTTTGCTGTTTTCCATATCTGTCGAGGAATTATATCAGCCCACACAAAATGACAACATGGCCACCAAGACTTCAGGTGTTCAAAAATTGCTGTGATTTGAAACAGTAGCCTTCCGAGTGGTTGACTGATGACATCATTCCCTCCAATGTGCGGCACAAGAATGCTAGGCTCATGGTAGATGGAAAACTTCTCTTCCAACATCCGCAGTAGTCCACTGCAATGCATACCTCTTCTTGCAATCCAGTATACCTTCACACTGGATGTGGGGAAGCTCAAGCTGTACCGGTTTTCAGTTTGGGAGGCATGGCTGGCAGCCCAGTGAATGTAGGAATGACCACATACCCACACTCTCACTTGTCGTTGTCCTGGTTGTGAAGCCGTGTCAGTGTTAGAAGGTGGACAAACCTGCAGAGGAAAGAAAATGCAAACAGATTACTACTGATGTTTGACAGATGTATTGGAAGACTACATATATATGTATATCATATGCATTACCTGGTTAGCCATCCAAATCTTCCAACCTATCCACAGGGGTAGTATTCGTTGCATTAGGTACATAAGTGGTGATGACGCTTCACAGGTACATACCTGCTACCTGCGAAAACGGCAAATTAAACCAAAATGACTGACAAGGGGGGCACAGAATGAGCACATGTAAATGGAAAAAGCAGGGTAAGGACCACCGCTCCACTAATATGCCAATGACAGGCATGGGGCTCCAGCTGGTGGTTATCTGAAGTGTCCCATACCTGTGCTGGCTTCCCACTCAGACTGCTGATACAATTGTCTTGCAACCTCCTTCAGTCTCAGCAGTCTGCCTTACCTCTGCCTTTTCTCTTTACATGTGCCCATTCAGCAATGGACCTAAGGGATGAGGGATGGAGGTAACTCACTAATTGCTGCCCTGACCTTCATACATTTAATACCCTCACCTACATACATTTACTACACCTCAAGCGAGGGAGACTTGAGTGGAGAGCTACACCAAGGCAACATGTGAAAAGACCAAGACTGACTCGGGATTTTTGCATGTGTCCTTTCCCGGAGGGAAACATTGCACCACAGTGGCACCCCTGACTCCATGCTTACCTAGGACAGCAGCACTATGGGACCGAGTGGAGAGCTACAGCAAGACAGCATGTGAAAAGGTGTAATACAGACATCAGCGAAGGTACGTAAAGAAATAGAATTGAGAGGGTAGGTGTGAGCATGGAATGTAAACTAGCTGCTTGTTGATGTCTGAGTTAGAGGGTGAGTGTGTTGCTATGTATGAAAAGGTCAGAAATCTCAACTGTCCAGATTAAGCTTCATACTTTTGGTCTGTTTATCAGAAAAAAATTGTGATTTTCCGGCAAATCAGAGGATGCCAGGCACTAAATAACATATATGTTCATATCCTTCATACAGTCTACCACAAATCCTGTTATTCTGGAAATGTTCTCAAAAAATAATTGAAAATGCATCCTTGTCCTAACTCTAAAGTGTCCAGATTTTTACATGTCCAAATTTTGCATCGTAGGTTTGTTACATTTCTTGACACTGTACAAATGACAGAGTGAATGTGGGGGGTAGATTGCAATGACTCCAAGTTGAGAAAAACACATCTGACTTGTGCATTCAGCAATGTGCTAACGACTTCTACTTATGTGAATAACAGTGACAGCTTCTGACAGTTTGGCTGAACAGTGATAATGACTCAGTGCTATATTGTAACTGCACTGTGCTAATAACATGCAATGTTACTTACGCATGCTCAGACACAGGTGATAATTGCATTCATGTCATTACCTTGTGCAGCTGTTAGGTAACTTAGACTCATTATCATCAGTAAGGAGAATACCTGAGTAATTCAGTAAAATAGTATAACATTTAAATATCGAGCCTTTCCTCCCAGCTAAATTCCACAAATGCTTGACAAAGCCAAGAAAAAAGCCCAAAACATGTGATTTGACCAGCTACTATACAGACAGGGAATAAAGGTGGTTGTGTATGACTTTAAATTTATCAAAGTACCGTCAGCTGGGGGGGCGTGGCTAGGATGCTGAACTGATAGCTGCACTTCATTTCAGCTCTCTTACCTCAATACAATTCCTGACAGGAATTTTACAAAATAGTATTTAATTTGAAGAAATATTTGTTACTAACTTACTTCTAATAACTTTGAGCATATATAAGAAAAATTTTATTGTCAGAACTTAAATAATTCCTGTCAAATTAATTACTGGAAAATCAGCACCAATATCAGCTTTACATCATGAGTCATTAAGGAATACAGCACAAGACTCTTCTCTCAAAAAAGACCTGCAATCTCTCATTACAAATATACAGGAACTTAATCGACAAGCTGGACAATAAAATAGATGCTTTTAAAGAAAAGTGCTCACAACAACTGGAACAACTTCAAGAAATGTTTACACAGCAGAAAGGACAGAGATCACTTATTGAACAGTCTTTAAATGACATTGACACTAGAGTCCAAATAAAAGAACAGCAAACTGAATTTTTACTTCAACAGAACACATATTTACTAGAAAAGCTTGATGATATGGAAAATCAAACAAGAAGAAATAATATTAGAATATATGGTCTACCAGAAAAATCTGAAGGGGACAATATGATAAACTTTCTTACCACCTGGATACCAGATGTAACAAAAATACCTGAAGCTCTTTCATATGGTATAGAACGTGCGCATAGATCACTAGCAGCTTCTGGAAATACTTCTTCTCCAAGTAAGAATAAGCAGAGATCTATAATTGTGAGACTTTTTTTTCTACACAAGATAAAGATCTTATATTAAGAAACGCTTGGGCGAATTCTCCCATCAAATACAATGATTCATTAATAAGATTTGACAATGGTTATTCTACAAAGGTGGTTTCAAAAAGAAAAGAATTTCTACCAATAATAAAAACTTTGAAGAAAAAGCAATTGAAAGTCCATCTTTTATTCCCAGCAAGACAGAGTTTTTCTACCAAACGGAATAAAAATCTTTGAAACAGTAGATTCAGCAATAAAATACCTTACCAACAACAACATCCTAACACATGAAGAATCTATGGACTGGACAATAAGTACACCGAAAAGAAATGCTGAAGTAAATAATTGTAAACTGTTGAGCAAAAGAAAAAAAAAAACTAAAGGACAAATAATCTTACATATGTTATATTCTGTAAAAATCTAAATAATAATACTAACAACAAAAGAAAAGTTCTTACTGCCTTCAGGTTACACCAAAACAGATACTGTTTTTAATTATACTTTAAATGTCAAAATTAGCATACATTTAAATACATTTATCTCAAATCACATCAATATACTAAGCATAATTTAAACATTACTCTGTTTTTCATTATTATCCATCTATTATTTTCATATTCTTAATCAGAGTAATCAACGCATAATAATGTTCTCAAATATTTATTTGTATATTTATTTATTTTCTCTCTATGTGTTTTGTTGTTTTTACTTTTCTCTTCTTTTTATAAAGTCTTCATTAACTTATAGTACTTTAATCAGTATATGGTTATATTGCTTAATAGGTAATGGCTGCTATATAACTTATTATCAGTTACATCCCTGACAGCATTACTTTTTATAAGTTAAAAGTGTCCCTGTTTGGATAAACGCTAATGCTGGGTGGAAATGTGTTGCTTTTGAAATGAAGTATTTCAGTTTAGATGTATTATAAGACTACTTTAAATAATCTTAAAAGATGTTCTGCCTTTGACCCATATGCACATATTGATATAGTACAGTGAAAAAATATGTTTTAAGTGATATTTTGAGGCTATAAATCTGGTGTGTTGTGGCTCCAGACATCCGGAGTTGAGAGTTGCTTGTGACTAGCTTATATATCCTGTTGTCTTTTCTTTTGTAGAGAAATAAGGCATAGCATGTTTAAAATGCAAAGTTTGATAGTTGTGAACACTACTTTGCAAACTAGAGTGCTCGCGTGCACACTACATGAGTTTGTCACAAACTAAGAGAAGGGAAAATAAAAAAGGAAAAACACATATCTTTTCCCGCTTGGTTCTTGAGACAATTTAACAGCCACAAACATCACTAGAAACTTGAGTTACTTATTGCTTGTCGCATTTACTTGTGTCCGCCATCCCCTGACTCTTTCTAATTGACGTCTAGTCAGGAAATGAGCTAGGTTCACATTTAAATATACAGGAATCTAAATTCCTTCTAATGAAACGTAAATAACATATGAGGTTCATCTAAATATACACAGATATATTTTTGAAGCACTTTCAGCTTATGGCTTCTGATGTCTTCTAGCACCTTGATAGATAAGGACATATATCTGCTTGTCTTTCTGTCAGTTTAGTTTTCCAGACATTTTAGCTATCCCTTACTATGTTTTGTACAGCAGAGTTTAAAGAGCAGAAATTAATCATCAGCAAATAGAATCACTGCTGTTTTACAAATTCTCTAAAGAAACTAGTAACAGTCAAGCAACGGGCAGGTTTATTTTAAGGAAAATTGCCATTTGCCACATTGGTGCTCCTACAAAATACTACTAATGTCCTGCTGCCAAAATATGCCCTCAAGTTGACAAATGGGATGCAACAAGAAAGTTAAATGTACATTTAGCAAATCAAGCATTTAAATAACAGTATAATATATTAGATAGAGAAAGTAAAAAGAATAATCATATAAACAACTATAATAAGTAACATAACAACAGAGGATTTAACCCAATGTGTCAATTATACAATATTTATATCCCATGTAGGTTTGAACTTTGTCGAAGCATCTGTGTTCTACACACATATTGTATTAAATCAGATTTGAGTAGAAGAGGGCAAGACTTAGCCCACACCCTAATTTATTACTAAGTTACCATGCATTGTGAACATACATTGTGGCAGGTACTCTGCGAGCTGTCCATCCTTAGATGGCTCATGCTGTTCCCATTTACTCTGAGTAATGACTGCGGCTGTACTCTTCTTATTATATTACCTGGTTGTGGCTACACCCTTCTTATAATATTACCTGGCTTTTTGCATTATCAAGAATGACACAATACTAGTGTATGTGGGTATATCATGTTACTGTTAGTGTAAATAAAAATGCTTGACAATGCAACCGTAATTCTCAAACCTTTCTGCACACAAATGTATAGCATTGTCTAGCAGTTGAGAGCCTGATTGTTCCTGATCAGCAAACCTGTATTTTTATGCTCCAATATGACTATATGAAAAGACACCAATATGTGTCTGCAAGTTTAGTAAGCAGTAAATTCATCAGGGATTAATTTGAGGGGACACATATTATAGCTAAAGCACGTGACATTTCATAAGTGTATCCTCTCAATGATGCGTTCTATCTAGTCCTTAACTGTAAAACAACTTTTTCTGAGAAACGTTGTAATGCCAGTTAATTATTTGAATTATAGAGGTTCATAGATTAATACTAAGCTAATTGGCCTAGCAAGCCATTTTAAGTTTAGCCAATTATCCCTTGTGAGACTCAAGCCCTGCACCTTGTGTTTGTAAGGCAAACACCTTAACCATTAGGCCACCCTAATATTTCTATATACAGTCATAAAGCAATTACCAGGATAAATAATACTCTTGTAGTGCATGGATCACCATAGCTATCCTCTGATGTTAGAGGAAAAACAAGCTTCTTAATCACCTTTCTGACGTAATAAATGTGTTACCCCATAGTTTAAATACATTTTGTCTATTTACTGCAAAGTGGGTTAGGAATTTTAACCTGTAACATTTTCATACATAATAGTTTAAATCTTAGCAGCTTCTATTATTTTGATATGTTCTCCAGTATACTTTTTAAATACTATAATGAGAAGCTCCGGAAGTTTAATTCTAAACTTTTATTCATAGGTTCATAGGTAGGCACTAGGCTATTGGCCCTAGGGCCTATGTAAGCCTAGCCAAAAAATGTACCCTGGCTTTCGCCACCCATGAAAATTATTTACCTGTGTCCCTGTCGAGCAGAGCCATAGAAGTGATCCCTGGGATGAATTTCCCATTTCCCATCCAGTCATCAAGATTTTTCTTGAAGAGTGCTAATGAGGAGCTCTGTTTGACATAAATAGGTAGTCTGTTCCAGAGTATGGGAAGTCTCTGTGACAGGAATCTATCCCTCCAGCATGTTCTGTTTTTTTGTGGTGACAAGGTTTAGGTCCATAGGTCTGAGGGATTGGGATTTCTTTAAGTGGAGCATGTCCAGCAGCTCTAGGTTTGACATAGCTTTGTATGTTAGGCAGAGATCGCCCCTGAGTAGGCGATATGCGATGGAGTAAAGCTGTAGTTTTTTGAGACGGTCTGCGTAGGGCATCTGTTTGAGGCCAGTAATCCTCTTTGTGAGGTATTTCTGTGGTCTTTCCAGTTGTAGATGTCTTGTGAGGTACATACCAAAAGGGGCGATGTACTCTATAATGGGTCTAATGAGTGATGAGTAGAGGGGAACAATGACCTCTTTTTTTCTGGATGAGTCCCAAGATCTCTCATCATTTTTTACATTAAAGTAGACTACCAGCAATGTGCATCATTAGGAGTTTGATTATGGCTCTAGTTTTTGATCATCTGCAAACTTTGTTAATAAAAGACCTTCTGTGTTGTGTTGCACTTCAGAATAGAGTACACCAAACAGGAGGGAGGACCCCCACTGAACCCTGTCCTGTCACTGTCTCTGTCACTGAAGTTGGATTTGGAATCCGCTACTTTCACAGTGTGGGTTATGTCCATGAGCCAGTTGGCAACCCATCTTGTGACATAGGGATTTATACCTAGTTTAGTGAGCTTATCTATAATTCCAGAGTGGGGGATGGTGTTGAAAGCCTTGGCGAGATCTAGATAAGCTGTGTGAACCATTTTACTCTCATCTATGGCTTTGGTGACTGCTTCAAAGAAGTCAATCAGGTTTAGGAGACATGATCTGCCTTTTACAAATTTGAACTGGGTAGAGTCCAGAGTTTGGAGATTGCCAGTGTCTTTGTTTATGAGTTCCACAATTATACGTTCCATGGCCTTGCAGACCAGGCTCGTCAGGCTAATGGGGAGGTAGTTCCCAGGGTCCGTCGTGGCTCCCCCTTTGTGGAGTGGGATAACCGTCACTGTGCACCATTCAGTGGGTACAAAGCCTGAGGTGAGGCTATGATTGAACATGGTAATTAGGTAGGGTGCCAGTTCATTCTGTAGTTCATGTAGAACGCAGCCTGGGATATTGTCAGGTCCCATGGATGCTGTGTTCTTGGCTTTGGAGAAGTGTGTTTTTTACTTATGCAGCCGTGATTATAGGAACTTTGCATTCTTCCGGTATAGAGATGGGCCCTCTAGGGGGTGAGAGGGGGTAAAGTTAGCACTGAACCTATCTGCTAGGATGTTGGCAATATCAGTTGGTTCTGTATATTTAGTCCTCAAACGAAAAAGAGACCAGCACTCGACAGCAACGTATTTGAATTAGTAACAAGTCACATTGAAAAAGGCTTTAACAGCCGAAACCGGTTTGTGCATATCTAGTTGACTTTTGCAACCTAAAATAAATATATCTTTTATCCTGCTGCTGTCGAGTGCTGGTCTCTTTTTCGTTTGAGGATTTATGGTTTGGACCATGCACCAACAGTCCTACGTGCGTGCCTTGGTTTCTCTGTATATTTAGTGCCATTGTGCTGTAACTCAGAGCAGATCTGAGTGTTCCCATTGAGATTATTGACATAGCTATAGAATGCTTTGTGGTTGTCTTTAGAGTCCGTGGCAATTTTGTTTTTGTAACTAGCTTTGGAGGATTTTATGAGGGATCTCAGCTTCTTACTGAGGTTGACCAGGGAGTTCCTCCAGTCATGGGATTTTACTGTCTTTTGCAACAGTTTCTTTCTTCTGTTGAAGAGTTTATGGCAGAGGACCACCAGATTGGCTTCCTTTTTTTGGAGGATAACATCTTGGTTCTATTAGGGATAGCATGATCCATGCACTCGTGTAAGTGCTTATAAAGTGCATTTGTGTAGGATTCAGCAGTCATACCTCTATTGTCTGTCTGCATGGGTGTCATGAAGTTTACCACTTCTGTGAAGTTGGCTTTGAAGAAGTTTTTTACGATGGTTTCCCTAATTTGGGGGTGGGATGTGGATGTCTAGGGTGATTAGCTTGTGGTCGGATCTGACCAATGAGGAATTGGCCTCTGGTGTGAACACCAGTTTCCCATGTTGGTAATGACCAGGTCTAGGATATTGCTGCCCCTGGTGGGGGTGTGAATAAGTTGATCCAAGGCGTTGGAATTTATGAATTCTAGAAAATGTTGAGCAGAAGAAGTTGGTACATGAGTAGTTTTCCCAAATAATGGTGAGGTAGTTGAAATCGCCCATTATTAGGTTCAATCATAAGATTAAATTACTGGTGTTAAGTAAGCCAAAATTATATCTCCAGCACTTTATTGTCAGCAGATAAACTCACTGGTTAAGTGTCAGTCTGAGCTGTAAGAGTTAATATGTGATTTACATAGATGTTTGCTTTGAAAATGTGGTCAAGTGCACTGTAGTTTTACCTCCGTACTGTGTCTTTTTGATTATACAAAGTCCCTCTGAAAGTTGATAAAAGTGTTAACAACAAAACACTCAATCAAGTAACAACATTATAAGTAGTCTCTTTGATAAGGGAGATGTCTACATTTTGATCTTGTTGTCTCCAGTCATGGGAATTGTCTATGAAAAGCTGAAAATGCAATCAGAGGAACATATTTAATGTCTATTAAAGAAATATTAATATACATTGTATTGCATTTCAATTTATGTTAAACATGAAATATGTTGTGGTTTCAGAACTATTTATGTTTTTATTCCAATATGACTTTGCAAATACTAATTTAAACACTGGTTTCAGACTTGAGTAGTCTAAAACATTTACACAACAATGGTATTATATTGTACAGTAATGTCAGTAAATAGTTTTCAACAGATGTCTGCAACATACAGTTATAGATTTTAACATGATGTTTATTAATACCCTAAACTATTTTGAAATGATACTACCTTAATCTAAATATTTGTAACTTTTTGAAACCTGATTAGAAATAAGTATTATTGAATTACAATAAGATGAGACTAAATATATTTATATATTTTAGCTGATTAGATTATCTTAATATATTATTCAATTATCTTTATTTAAAAACTAAGAGGATAAGAGAAACTGATCAAATATTATTTGTGAGGGTAGAAAGTTTGGTTGGATTCACTAACCAAACAAAGAGGTACATTACTTCATAGCGATAGGGAATGGTTTTTAAGGTTAAGAATTACAAGTTTGGAAGTTCTTTGTTTTTTTTTTTTTATTCTATCACTTTGGTGTCACTCAGAAACATGCAAAAATCATACAAGAAAAACTTTCTGAATTCTGTATCCAAGATGGAACTAAGAATAAACAATATTTATATAAACTCACGCATAAAACAAACTCAAAACCAGGAAATTAAATGTTTATCCATAAATGTTAATGGTCTAAATAATAGTAATAAAAGGAGAAGCCTATTCAAGTACATAAACTTACACAAACCACAAATAGTCTTCTTACAAGAGACACACTTATTAGATAGAGATATAAATAACTAAAATATTAATAATTACACAGTACTAATAAACTCTCAATACAAAACAAAAAAAGAGTAGCAGCTATACTACTTCGCATCTCAACTAGAACACCTAAAATAATTACTACTCATCAAGATACATCAGGTATGTTTTGTCTAGCTTCAATAGAATTAAATAAGAGAATCTGTACGTTAGTAAATCTATATTGGATCCCAGGGCTAGGTTTAAAAACAGTTAAGCACTTTGAAGAGATAATTCATTTAACTAAGGGTAAACTGGTATTGGCAGGAGACTTCAACTGTATAATGAATGAAAAAGATACAGATTCTAAATCTAAAAGAAGAAAACAACCTATCTCTAAAGCACCAAAATTTATAGATACATTGTATTTAAAATATATAAATGAATTTGCAGAACCAGACTTACTAATCTTCACATTTTATTCCCATAGATATAAAACTAACTCTAGAATTGATAGAATATAGGTTGCCAATGACCTAATAACAAAAATTGACAAAGTCAAAATTATAAATTGTCCCTTATTTGATCATAATGCCATAGTATTTGAGATAGAGTTTATACCATTTTATTCAAATCCCATTACTAAGATACCTTCCTATATCACAGTATTGACAGATTTCAAAGAATTTTATGAAGAAACAATCAAAAACTTTCTAGAAATAAATTACACAGAAGATATTTCAGAAATATATGTCTGGGATTCATTAAAAGCAGTTACATATGGGAAAATATTATCCTGGTACATAAATAAAAGGAAGTTGTGGAATAAAGATATGCTAGACTTACAAAACAAAGCAGATAAATTGAAACTGGAAATACAAAAGGGTAATACTACTCAAGTTCAAGAACTTACACAAATCAATAAGAAGTATACAGAATTGTTACATCATAAGATTATGATTAACTTAGAAAAGATAAAAATAAACTCATACTCTACTAATTCAGCACACCTGAGACACTTAACTAATAGAACAAAAATAATTAAATCTAAGCAAATAAAATAAATATTTATTCCTAATACTAACAAAAGAGTTACGGAACTAAATGATATTTTAGAAGCATTCAGACTCCAATTTAACATTGATAATTCCATAAACACTCAAGATACACCTACTAAGGATATAAAAAAATACTTAGAAAATAATATTCATATTAAATTAACACAAGAACAAATAGACATTATAAGCAAACTAATTAATATGACAGAATTAAAATCACAAATTAAAAAGCTCAAGACAAATAAAGCACCTGGCCCAGACAATATGCTACCAGAAATGTATAAATTAATACCCAATCAAGCCATATCCTTATTATTAAAAGTATATGATATAGCCAAGAAAGATTTGGATATACCACCATCTTGGAAATATTCATTGATATCCCCAATTATCAAACCAGATAAAGATGAGAAGCAGTGTTCCTCATATAGGCCAATATCATTACTCAATATAGACTATAAGATGTTTATGGCTGTATACGCAGATAGGATCAAACACTTTCTTCCTTTCTTAATTCACAAAGATCAAACAGGTTTTACTAAAGGAAGAAATACTTCAGATAATATTAAAAGAATACTAACATTAATAGACTATAGCAAACATAAAATCCTACATTTAAATGTAATCTCATTAGATATTAATAAAGTTAACTGGAACTTTCTTTCACTAGTTTTAAAAGAATATAACTTTCCTTCTAATTATCTTATCCAAATACTATATGAAAAATCTACTGCATATGTTAAACTAGGATCACATAGATCAGGCCCTATAACAATCAAAAAGGGAACTAAACAAGGTTGCCCTTTATCACCATTGTTATTTGCATTACTCATAGAACCCTTTGCAAATCAAATCAGATCAAACAGTAACATAAAGGGCATTTGTATTAATAAAATGTTAAACCTTAAAATCCAACTCTTTGCTGATGACATACTATTAACTGTCTCAGATGCAAATGAGTCTTTGAATGCTCTATTTAACTCCATGAATAAATTTCAGAATATTTCAGGTTTAAAATTTAATGAAAACAAAATTAAAATTGTGCCCTGTAATTGTAAAAAAAAAAAAATAATATAAACAAAAGATTTTCCAAATATATAGTAACAGAAAGTAAATTATTATATCTGGGAATAAATCTACTTAATGAATTAACAGATTCTCTAATATTTAACTATAATAAAATACTAGACAAGATAGAACAAACAATTGGTTACTGGAATAAATATATCTTTTCAACAGCAGACAGATTATATCTTATTAAAATAATCATATTTCCCAAAATATTATACTTAATACAGAATTTTTCATTGCCACCTCCCAAATATATTATTCAAAGATACAATAAACTAATTTTAAATTTTTTTCCCAAATAAACCCCATATAGCCTTAAATAAACATTTACCAGATTGGGAAGACAGTGGGATTAATTTACCTGATATTTGTTTATATATTACCTCATCTGTTATTAAAAACATAACACTATGGTTAAATAATTCATACACACCTATATGGAAACAAGCCCATGAGCAGATTTATATAGAAATCAATTATAATCACGTACAAGACAACTTAATAGTAATATCATCACCCCTTATATGGATGTTAAAATATTATTTTTTAGGGAAAAGGAATAATAATAAATTGCCATCAAACTATATAAACTCTACACTTTCAGTGTTCAAAACATATATAAACAAAAATACCAAATATTAATTCTTGGATTTTTCTTATTTTCCCCATAGCTTTTACACCAAATATTCTAGATACATTCCAAATATCTAAAATAAATATACTTAAAGAAGAAACATTACTCTTTTGGCATCAACTTATAGAGAAAGGGAAAATTCTAACAAATGAACAGATAATTTATAACTATAATATAAATAAAGACAATTGGTTGTTTTACAAAATCTAAGGCATTTTCTTATAAATAAAATAGAACAAATGCAAATTTCAGTTAGACATGAAGCTCCAAAACTCATTGAATACCTTATTTTTATCACAAAACAGCTTTATCAGGGTACAGGTTATTTGTCTAATATCTATAAAATTGTTAAAACAAAAAACTATCATGAAAAATCATACTGGGATTATTATACTTTATTAAACAACCATCCTCCAATTGAAGAAGAAAAAAGTAACATTCTAAAATCTCCCAAATTTTCTACATTGTCAAAATACTGGCAATTATTCACTTGGAGATATCTACACAGAAGTTTCTATACACCACATAGGTTAGCCAAAATGTATTCTATTGAAGATCAATGTTGGAGATGCCATACCAAGATAAAAGCAGATTGGCAGCATGTTTTTTATGAATGTATATGTCTCAATATGTACTGGAAATCCATTAACTATTTTTTTCAGACTGTTTATAATGATAATTTTCAATTAACAAAGTCTTTAATTTTATTCAACTCTCCTATTCCAAACTGTGTACCAAAAAAGACACTATAAAATCCTATGGTCACTGTTGGCGATTTCACGTAAAGTCATAACTATACACTGGAAAAATGAGACTTCTCCTACATTCAAGGAATTTGAGAATTTAACAACAACAGTTGTTCACATGGAAATATTAACAGTGAAGAACAGAACTAAAATATCTACTTCTTACTATTACTCTTGGATGAAAGTACTGGAAATACTTGAAAAGATCGAAGAAGATACATCATCTTATGTTTCTAACTTTATATAATATAGAATTTCAATGTTATTTGCATAGACACCAATGTAAATAGTTATATAATGGTTTGAAGTTAGTAATGTTTTAGAATTGTAAATATGTTATTTATCTGTATTCCATGTAATGTTTCTTAAGACATCTTATTTGAAATAATAAAAAAATATTTAGTAAAAAAAAAAGTACCATCAGCCAAACCCCATAGCACTGACTTGCAAGGTATACCATGTATATTGGAAACCCTCACCATGCACCCCAACAGCATCAAGTACAAAACTAAGTAAAAAAAAAAAAAAACAGCCACCCTTGGTGGAATCACATCAATATGCTGTTTCACAGAAGGAAGACAATCGTGGCAAAAAGTAGGAGATGTAGCAACCAGCAAGATAAAAGCCATCTCAAATTAAACAGATCTGAAGACAAATAACATCTACCAAAGCCAAATCTGAGGTACATTTATCCTACCAGGCCAAAGACAAACAAGACATTCTTCAGCTATGTGCACAACCTGAAATGAACCACTGCCACAAATTCTCTCTGTAAAGGGCTAACAGACAAATAACTGGCATCTCTCCATGGATTAACACTAACTTGCCAAGAAATACATAACAGTATCCCCCAGGAACTCTGCAAGCCCTTGTGATCATTTTGGTTCTGATCAACTGGACTATTTCAGATTAGGTGTAAGCAATATATGCTGTTACATTTTATTAATAATGAAACAATACATGCATTAGCTTACATTTTGCCATAACACCTATGAAAACAGAAGTATGTTACTGGCTAAAATTTCCCCCAGATCAAACATTTCCTGTAGGTCTTCTCTCAGTGACTACTTAACTCAATCAGGCATGCTATAAGGGGCTTATATGGTGGGCTAATGAGGCCTGTGTCAACATGGTGCTTCATTGGGTTGGTCTATCCTGGTTCACCAGAAAACATGTCCCCAAACTCCTTCCTGAACATGTAAGGCATATAACATACAAAAGAAATACCCCCGTGGTGCAAGACCAAATTAAATTCCAGGTTTTGAGTCATTTGCAAATGTAAAATCTAGGCATAAACATTCCTTTAGAGACAATAAAGGAAAATATTAAACAATACTGGGTTGAACACTAATTCCTGGGAGGCACCACTTGTCAAAGGGGACGCATAGTTCTTGACATTAAATATTCTTACACTACACCAGTGGTTTGTCTATTGTTATTAATGACTTGTATGGTATAAAACTGCTCTGGCCATATAAGTAAAGTGACCACCATGAGGTTGACTCTTAAAATAGTATGGATGCCAAACAAGCAATATGTCCATCCTGTATCTATATTATTCTCAGACGTACAACCTGCATCTACATAAAACTCGGGTCTTCTTACATCCCATTTCACATTCATCTGTCTTGTTGCTTCTCTGACACTCTGTGACATAAGCTCCAAAATCTTACCAGGAAATTTCTACTTGTTCTAATGTAACTAGTCCAGGTAAAATCATATCATTAATATTTTTCATACCTTTACTCTCAGTACCCCGCTTTGTTTGGACAGATGTCACCTTTCATCTCTAACCTTAGAATAGCTGGATCTCATCCCCATCAAAGTTCTTGTGGTAATACAGAATTGTATGTGGCGGGCATTCCTCTTTTGGCTTCTTGACCTCTGTGGGCAGCCTAAGCATTGGACATATGTCAGTGGAGTAACTGATCAATGAATGCCACCTGTCAACTAAAAGTTGTTGTCAAATGACTCAGATTCAGCAAATTGGAAAAATGTCTGCAGCTAAGCTTCTGGTACTTTATTCATCTCTAGAAAAGAAAGAAAAGGCTATTAAGTGTGTCCTAAGTAACTTCTTCCAAGAGGTCACCAATATCCTTGATAGCAAAATGCCACTAGATATTTAATGAAGACACACCTTCCACTCCCTCTTTCCTGGATAAGACTGATAATCCAGGTGCCCTGAATACCACTTAACCACAATTTTAAGCATTACCCTGTCTTTAAGCATGTGTTATACTCAGCTTTCTTCCTCATTCAAATAATGAACTGTGATGTTAAGAACAATGTAAACAATCTGTGCACTTCTTGCAAAAATGGTAATCATCTTAGATATGAAGAGAGTAAATATTCATAAAATGCAACAATTTTTAGAGTAATTTAAACATCAGTTATAATTCTGAAGGACAATTGACAGCAACCATGTTTAAATTTAATTACAACACATTAAATGCATCAGTTTAATGTTGAAGGTTGGGCATCGGGCTGGCACCTCGGCACCGTAAAAATTGACTGACAATCATTAGCGGACTGGAGTTCTGCTGTGGTGATCCCTAACCAGGAAAAAGCCAGAAGAAAAACAACATTTAATACAAGGAAGAAAAGCAAGATATGTGTAAAGAGAAAACCTATTTTTTTAATTGGGAAGGAATTAATGCCTGTGATATCTAGCCACATAACATCCATGGGTGGCCCATTACTTTTCTGTAACACCTAACCTGTACTATACTACTATACTATAATAAACTTCCTAGACTCTCTACAAAATTGATAAATTTCCAGCTCCTAAAAATGTATATTTATATACACACATAACATCCATGGGTGGCCCATTTCTTTTCT
Organism: Protopterus annectens; assembly: GCF_019279795.1. Taxonomy (NCBI): domain Eukaryota; kingdom Metazoa; phylum Chordata; order Ceratodontiformes; family Protopteridae; genus Protopterus; species Protopterus annectens. The sequence goes on from NC_056743.1 coordinate 806,947,751, forward strand.
GTAACACCTAACCTATACTATACTACTAAAAAATGTATATGTGTGTGTGTGTGTATATATATATATATATATATATATATATATTTGTATCTATGCATTAAAATCACAGTCTCTCTCTATAATGGCAGGGCAGTACAAACTTCAGAAAACTCAGTTCACTGAGTAAACCAGCATCATCATGACACACATTGACCCTTTACTACTGTGTTAAAGATTTCATTTCTAGATCACACCAAGAACACTATTAAAATATAACTAAACAAACATATTTAGACTCGGTTTACCTCAAATAAAATGTCATAAAAATGCCATGTTTTCATAGCCTTTGTATTCCCTTCAAAGACCAAAATCTCATGAGAATACACTCATGACTAGTAGAAAGCTGTCTGTTACCATGGTAACGTTAATACGGCGTAACTAAAAAAGATCAATTTACCCAAAAATGAAGATAACATCATCGTAATTACAATGACCCTTAACTGCTATAAGCTTCTCAGACCCTCTGCAGAATGAATAGATCTCCAACTACTAATAAATGTAACTACCCCATCACAAAATAATATAAACTCACTGCAAATATGCAATACATTATAAATGCATAGATTCACATATTTTGTAGAGTTGCACTAGTACAAACTTCATGGAACTCAGATCAGTAAGTGAACCGACATTGTCATAGCATACATTGACCCTTTACTGCTATGTTGAACATTTCGATCCCATCAACCAAACTGGTTCAATAATCCTTGTGTTCCTTCTCACCTGTAACAGTACAAACAAAATCCCCGACATACCAGCCAACTTTCAGAAGGGGTGCCAAAGCTATGAAAAAATTTCTTTGTGTCACACAACCACTTTAAAGCTACGTTCCATTAAATCCTCCATACTGTACGATATTGTATGACTGAAAGTGTGTTCTACAGAGAGCATCGGCTTCCCCAACTACTCACCAGTTTTAGTATCAAAGTACAATTCACGAAAACAAAGACAAATTTGTAAACCAACAAAATAAAGGCAAGTAAGACTGTTTTTCAGTGCTTTCGGACTGTCTTACTTGCTTTTATTTTGTTGGTTTACATAGTATCAGAGTACGACAGAGCAGCAGTATTTTAGTTTATACAAGGCATCCACATAAGACAGTGACAGGATGGGGGTCATTCTATCACTGTAGTACCTTGCAAACTGTTGTGGAGCCCACTAAGAAGGTTGTTGCTGCTGACACTGGGATGTACTTGATAAGTTTGAACTTCTTTCCCGTTGGCATATTGAAGCTCTGCACCTAATTCCACTCTGCAGCATAGCCTAAGCCTGGACAAGGGGGATAAGAATGAAAAAGAACCGAAATGTAAGACCTGAAGACAGGTGGGACAAAACGAGCCTCAACTCATTGAGGGATTCCTGGTATTAATTTGCTGGCCTGAGGCAGGGCTCTATTGGGCAAAACTGGCTATATTCTACCTAACCTTTAGAGTTGTGATCGTAGGCCACTCTGAGCTGTACAGCACACCCTTAATTTACTTGACGGAAAGGTGGTGAATCAAAACATAAACAGTAATACTTACCGGGAAGAAAATAAGGCAGTTGTTGCTCCAAGCTGAACGGGAATTCCTTGATCGGTATGGCGGTCCATGAAATCCTGGACTGTGGAAATGGAGAGAGGATCGGATCCAGTAACAAGTAAAATCTCCAGTTCTTTGCAGAAAGAAAGGAAATACCTGCTGCTGGACCCTCTTTTTATTAGGGTAAACGAAATAAATTTATGTTGGGGGTGGAGATGTTAAGCAAGTGGTGGCTTGGATTGCAACAATCCAATTGGTTGCCACCACTTGCTTTATCAAGAACTTTTAAATTGGATTTTCAGCAAGAACTTTAATGTGATCCTAATGTAAAAACAAGCTGAATCGCAACTACATAAGCTAAATTACACATTCAGTTACACATTCAGTTACAATTTCAGCATGTTTTACAGTAAGGTGAACTACAAATCTGCAGTACACTTTCTCTTGCTTGTGGAAGGCATTCAGGGGTAACAGCTTGTAATTTGTATCTTCTCATGGCGCGCTCAGGTTAAGCACACAGGCACCATGAGAAGGTACTCAGGGTTAATGAGTTAATGCCTGAACCATTTGTTGTCAGGCTATCTTTGTTGCTAAATTCTTTAGCTCTCTATCTCCGTATTCTAAAATGGCTGGGAGTTTTTCGTCCTACCAATGTTCGAATCAAACCAACTTCTTTTTTAACCAAAATTACAGAGTTTCTTAGGCCCAGAGTACACACTACACCTAGAAAACCGACGACTAAAGCTCATGCTCAGGCACCCATGCCACAAAAACAAATGCTTAGAATGGCTGAAGACCTTATTACGCTGATTAGGGGAAGCCAGCCTTCCCCAGCTAAGAGACAGACTCCAGTCCCCTTCAGGTTCTTCAGACCAGGAGTCCGATGACTCTGACCTTTCTGATTATGAAGACATGCCCTTGTCCACCTATGAGGATTCCGATGCAGAGGAATCCATTCCCTCTGCCTCCCCTCCAGAGGATTTCTCTTTTGGTGAAACCTTGCATACTTTGAGAGCTTTTCCATTGGGAATGCCAAGACTATCCTCAGTCCAATAAAAAACTCAGAGAATTTTTTGAGTTGCCTCAGCACAGGCCTTTAGCTATACCCCCTGTCCAGGATGTTGTGGATGATATTTTCATGGAATCCAGTCTTACTCCAGACACTTTACCTCCAGCCCCTAAGAAACTAGTCCGGTACTACAGAGTACCTGATTCTCACAAGTTTATTTTCAAGAATACTACTGCTGATCCAGAGATCATTTCCCAGGGACCTAAAGGTATTAAGGCTACTACAGCCAAAAATCCTATCCCTTCAGACAGGGATTCCAGAGCTTTGGACAGATGGGGTACCTCTGCAACTCTTGCTATCAGGGCATTGAATTACCAGTTTCACATGCTGAAATACCAGCAACATATTATGGAATTTATTAAACAAAAAATGGTAATTTTTCCAGATTGTGCAGAAAATAAAGAATTGCAGGAGCTTATGCACTCTGTAAACCAAGTTAGTAAGCATACTTTGCAGTGTGGCTTTGATGACCTGGAAGCATCTTGCAGGGCAGCAATCACTAGCTCTGTACTGAGAAGACATGCTTGGCTGAAGGAGCAGGCCTTGCCAGATCATGTCAAATCTAAATTACTAGATGCTCCTTTAAATAAGGACCGTTTGTTTGGCACCAAACCAGAAGAAGTTCTTAAAGATGGAAGAAAAGGCTAAGTCTATGCAAACTGTTAAAGAATTCTTACAAGTGCAACCACCTAGATTTAGTAGGCATTGCCCTTAAAAACACTGGTCCTTTCCAGCCCCCTCCAGGCCTTCCCAAACAAGACCCAAGGGAAACGAACCACCCAGACTACAGTCTGAGTATGCAGAGATCTAAGCAGTGGAGCACCCCAACCCCTAGAGCATGGAGTGGTAAGCCACCTCCTTATGGAAAAAGCTCACAATGACTTCTCAACTCTGCTTCCCAGCCTTGCCCAATTGCTTGTGCCCCTAGAAGGAAAACTTGCCCTTCATGCAAAAAAATGGATGTCCATCACTCAGGACCGATAGGTCCTCAACATTGTAACCCAGGGGTACAAATTTTATTTCCATTCACTGCCAACCCCAAGCGGGTTTCCAGACCTTCCTCCAAACCAGTGGGCAAAGGCTCAAAACCAAGTACTTTCCCTGCTCAATATCAGAGCTATTCAGCCTATTCCAGTAGAACAGAGAGGGGTCAAGGATTCTACTCCAGACTATTCCTGGTACACAGGAAAGATGTCTCTTGGCACCCTATCCTGGATCTTTCAATTCTCAACACCTTCCTGGTGGTACCAAAATGCAAGATGCTTACCCTGCAACAGCTTCTCCCTATGTTAGCCAAGCATGCCTGGTTAGTCACCCTAGACTTAAAAGAAGCCTATCCGCATATCCCCGTAAGGGAGTCATGCAGGAAATATCCACGTTTCAAGGCAGGGTCTATGCATTATCAGTTCTCTGCACTTCCCTTTGGCTTATCTACTTGCCCAGGGTATTCACAAAATGCCTGACTCCAGCCATTGCATACTGCAGGTAGAGAAATATCCAAATTTACCTGTACTTGGATGACTGCCTGATTCAGGTGGACAGTCAGGAGTTGTTGCTTCAGCACCTGACATTTGTAAAAAGCATTCTAACTTCATTGGGGTACACCATCAACGAAAAGAAATCATAACTAGTACTCAGTCAAAAGATTGTATTCCTGGGCGCAAGCTTGGACACAACTTCCCAGATGGCATTCCTCACTTAAGAAAAACTGGTCCATCTGACAGACTACATCAAACAAATGGCCACCAGAACCCAGCTATCTGCAAGAAAAATACTGCAAGCCGTAGGGTCCATGGCCTTCTGTGTTCTGCTAATTCCATATGCAAGGAAATGTCAATGGTACTTAAAAAGTCTTTGGTGCCAACATTCTCAGGCCTGGAAACAGTCATTCCTATCATACCTTGTTTTCCTTTGTGGGCAGAAGCATGCAGCCACAACAAGGGACTGCATTTTACTCAACCCTGCACCGCCCAGACCCTAACCACAGACGCATCAGATTATGCATGGGGGCTCACATGGGGGGCAAATGTATTCAGGGCCATTGGAGTCCAAGGCAAATTCTCCTGCACATCGATCAAAAAGAGATGCTAGCTGTACAGAATGCCCTGACAGCTTTCAGATACCTACTGTTTTTGGGGACAACTGCTGATAAAAACAGACAACACCACAGTTATGTGGTACATCAACAAGTAGGAGGGAACCCATTCTTACCCACTCTGCAGGTTAGCCATGGCCCTATGGCACGCTACCTTGGACAACCAAGTTCATCTACAAGCTCAATTCCTGCCATGCAAACAAAATTCACTGGCAGAGACTTAAGCAGAAATGTCCTAGACCCACATGAGTGGAAATTGGAGCCCAGCACCTTCAACCTTCTGATCCAGAAATGGGGGACCCCAGAGGTGGATCTCTTTGCCTCCCCCGACAACAACCAGTTAAGCAAATTCTGCACCAGGAACCTTCACAGCAGGGCCTGGAAGGTGGATGCCCTATCCTTTCAATGGGAAAACCTCTCAATATATGCTTTTCCCCCTCTGCTCCTTATCTCAAGAGTATTACTCAAGATAAAACAAGATAGGTCAAGGACAATTCTGATTGCCTCGGACTGGCTATGCCAGCACTGGTACCCACTTCTGCGCAGTCTGACAACGGTGCCACCCTGGCACCTACACCAGACACCAACCCTGCTTTCTCAGCAGGAAGGACAGATTTTGCATCCACAATTGCAAACCCTAAATCTTGCAGCCTAGCTTATTCCTTAAATACCCCACCGGCAACCCTAAGAAAGCAGGTGTTGGATGTCATCCTTGAAGCCAGAAGGTCCAGTACTATGAAATCCTATGCTGAAAAATGGAAAAGGTATTGCTCTTGGATTCAGTCAAAAGAAAGGACACAGCACTGCCCTCCTTACCTCTTATCCTGGATTACCTAGCAGAACTACTACACAGAGGCCTATTCTTCTCCTCCATTAAGATACATGCCTCTGCCATTCCGGCTCATTACAGTACTGAGCCACCTCTGTTCTCACCCTCTCATCAAACAGTTCCTGAGAGGGACAAACAGCTTAAGGCCACCAAGGAGAGCACCCACCCCTGCTTGGGACCTTAACTTTGTTCTAGAAAAGCTCACGCTTCCCCCTTTTGAACCTGCTGCTTCAGCAGAGTTAAAATTCCTCTCTTGGAAAACAGACTTGCTTCTAGCCATCACTTCGGCTAGAAGTGTTCGAGTTACAAGCACTGATGGCTGTGGAACCCTTCATTATTTTCCATGCTGACACGTGTTCCCTCAGAACTAACCCTTCCTTTATGCCTAAAGTAGTGTCCACTGTGGCTCTCAACCAATCCATCCATTTGCCAGTCTTCTTCCCTAATCCTCAAAATAAAGGGGAAAGGATCCTGCACTCTTTGGTCATGCATAGACAGCTCAGGTTCTACCTTGATAGGACTAAGCCTTTCAGAAAATCTGACCAGCTGCTAGTCAGCTTTGCAACAGGGGCAGAAGGCAAGGCCATTTCAAAACAAACATTATCCAAATGGATAGCACACTGCATCCATTTCTGCTGCAAGCACCATGGAAAACCAACCCCTCAGGGGGTCAGAACACATTCCACTAGAGCTACAGCTACCTCTACAGCATTTCTCAGGGGAGTCCCTACAAAGGACATACTGGAAGCTTCTACCTGGAGTTCTGTACACACCTTCACCAAGCATTACCACCTGCCTATCTTTTCCAAATCTAGGGCAGGATTTGCTACAGCAGTCTTGCAAGGCATACTAGACAGCCTCCACCCTTCCTCAGCTTTGGGAATCAACCCAAGTGTGAAGACTGCAACAGTGAAACATGAAGAACATAGTACAGTTGTGTACACTTACCATAAATGTAGATGTTCGAGTGTATTCTCTGTTGCAGTCCTGGTTTCCCTCCCTCCAGCCCCTTGGTTTTATGTATCTCTTTATCTCTCCTCTCTATAGCTATTCCTATTGGTAGTATTTACTTTTTACTGGTGGTGGTTTTCCCACCATATACTAGCTCCCTATTTGCGGGCTCCTGACATTTGGAGCAAGAAAAACTGATCTAATGGCATCTGCTTCCTGTTTTTATACCCCTGACGACCTGACATCATGGAAGAAGAGACGGCATCTGACGCAGAAATACTAAGTCTCTGGTATCTGGGCCGACTGAGGGCTACCTGCAGGCAGATAGCCCAAGTGTGATGACTGCAATAGTGAATACACTCTAACATCTACATTTATGGTAGGTGTACACAACTGTGCTTTCTGTGCTTTGCCCTTTGGCTTGTCTACTGTATACAAGGCTTTCACAAAATGCCTAGCCCCAGTGATAGCCTTTTGCAGGTCAAAGTGTATTCAGATTTACCCCTACTTAGATGACTGCCTCATTCAAGCAAAAAATCTAGAAAACCTCAAACTAGATCTGCTTTATACCAAAGAGATCCTGGCTTCATTGAATTTCACCATCAGTACCAAAAAGTTTTGGACCATCCCCACAAACGAGATTGTGTTTGTAGGGGCTTCGCTGGACTCAACATTTCAGAAAACCTTCCTTTCTGCAGACAAGGTTACTTTTCTAACTTTGTACTTCCAAAAGCCTCTTCTCTGGAACAACCGCATAAAGAGTTCCTCAGAGCTTTGGGTTACATGGCCTTTTGTGTCATCCTCATGATCACCCTTGTGAGACTACATATGAGGAAACTGCAATGTCCGTTAGAGCTTTGTGGTGCCAACATTCTCAATCCCTCAACTTCAGGGTGAAGCTTCTCTCCTCTCTCAGGAAAGAGTTTGCCTGGTGGACCCAAGCATGCTCCCTCAACCCAGGCCTTCTCTTCTGGTTTATCCCTCAGGAAAAACTCTAACCTCGGAAATATTCAGGGGGGTCATTGCAACAACTTAGACTCCGGGCAAAAGGGAATTCCAGTTCAAGAACAAACACATCAACCTAAAAAGAACTGATGGCCATCCAAAATGATCTGATTGCCTTCAAAAACCAGTGGAAACCAGGAGTCCTCCTAGTAAAGACAGCACTACAGTTATGTGGTACATAAACAAGCAGGGGGGACTCACATTTACCCTCTTTGTTGCCTAGCCATGGACCTTTTGGAAGCTGCAAACTCCCTTGGTCTGCACCTCATGGCACAGTACCTACCAGGAGAAACCAGTTAACTGGTGGATCACCTAATCAGGAGCCTGTTAAACCCTCATGAGTGGCAATTGCATTGGGAGTTTTTTTTTGTCAGTACAGTCAGAATGGGGTGTGCTAGAGATGGACTTTTTTGCCACCAAAGAAAAGCATACTTGAAAAGTTTTGCTCAAGGACCAAAACAATTTCAGCCTAGAAGACCGATGCTTTCTCCTTTCTTGTACTTGCCTTTTCCTCTATGCCTTCTTCCCAGTACCCTTGCTCCATGGGGAAGAAGGGTCATTCTTATAGCCCCATATTGGCCAAGGCCTCACTGGTATCCCCTAATGCTCAGTCGAAGCAAGAATGAGCCATGGTTGCTGCCCCAATGAGTGGACCTATTAACACAGAACTAGGGCTGCATCACACATCCTAACCTGAACATTCAAATTGCCAGCTTGGAGTGGAACACCCCTTGACAAACAGGTCCTGGACGTTCTAAAAGAAGCCAGGAGACCTAGCACAAGATAATCTTACTCCACTATATGGAAGAGATTCACTATATGGTGCAAACAAAAGGGGCAGAGCACTCTTCAAGCTCAGGTGCCTCTGATCCTTTCATACTTATCAGGACTTTATTCCTCTATTAAAATTCACACTTCTACAGTTTCAGCTTATCTGCCTACCCAACCCCGTATCTCCTCCCACCCTCTCATGAAGCAGTTCCTGAAAAGGGTTATCTACTTTAGACCCCCCACACACACACACACACAAAAACCTCCTGTTCCCTTGTGGGATCTCTTCTTTTTTCTGGATAAAATCACCTTCCCACCTTTCAGGTAAAGACTGCCTCTGCAGACATCAGATTCCTAACCTGCAAGACAGCCTTCCTGCTGGCCTTTACTTCAGTTAGAAGGGTTTCAGAGTTTCGGACCCTTGTGTGTATGGAACTTTTCATCATTTTCTACCCTGTTAGTCTGTCTTAGCACCAGTCCTTCATGCCTAAGGTTGTTACAGAGATGACTAAATCAGACCATCCACTTGGCTACCTTCTTTCCTAACCTTTAAAATGGGGGGGTCCTCCATACTTTGGATGTGCATAGGCAACTGCATTACTACTTGAACAGGTCAAAGAATGTCAGGAAGTCCGACCAGCTTTTTGTGGCATTTGCTTGTAGCTCTGAGGGGAGACCAGTTTCTATTTCTAAACAATCTTCAAATGGATCTCCCACTGTATCTTTTGCTTCACCCATCATGGAAAGAAGCCCCCAGATCCTGTGAGGTCACACTCCACTAGGGCTACTGCTACATCTACAGCCTTTCTTAAAGGGGTGAAAACCATTCCTCTCAGCTGTCCCTGATTTTCAGGAAAGTCCCTGATTTTGACTCAACATTTAGCTATGTCTGTCTTAATCCTTCCTAAAACTGGTGTCTTGGACAAAAGATGGTGGTGTACTTTCTAAATAATGACGATAATTAGAGTAATAAACTTATTTTACTTCAGAAACTGTACATTAATTCATATTCTCTTGTTCTGTCAATGTGCCAAGTTAATAGTAACAGTAGTTTAAAAGTGTCCCTAATTGTCCTAATTAATTGTGGATTAGTCATCTTCTGTGGATACCTTCACCAAATATTATCTCTTTCCGACATTCAAGTCCAGAGTGGCGTTTGCCACTGTCATCTTGCAGAGCATTCTTTTCTCTCCATAAACTCTCTATCCACCCTCCTTTCAGCTTTGTGAGCTTTCCCGTCAGTTACTACTGCAACAGTGAAGCGCACAGGACACAGTCTGTTGTCTACACTTACCTTAAATGTAGATGTTCAAGTGTATTCATTGTTGCAGTATTCTTTCCCACCCTCCTTCCCCTCTTGCCCCATGAGATTGGAGTAGACATTCTCTTCTCTAGTTCTAAGAACCTCTTCCTCTACATACTCTGTGGAGTTTCTGAATGTAGGCCCTTGACCTTTGAGACCTTTTGGGGGCTCCTGTCTATAAGAAAATACTGAGGTGGTGCTGGCTGATTCCCTTTCTACTCTGATAGTTCTTTACAGTAAATGCCCAGTACGATTCATATTCTGTAAATTTTCACAATGCTTAAACAAGAAAAAATCTTGGGCATAGTGTAGTTAATCAGGAGTAGAAAATAAACTAATGTGTGTTATAGCTGAAAAGGGTCATATGTGGTTACTGAAGTCAAGGTTATGTCTAGATCAGCTTACACTTTCGCCAGCCAGTAGACTGGAATCTCTCTCAGCCCATAGTTGGCTAGTGTCTCCTTTGTCCCCACTTTAGTTATGGCTCCAACTGAAGTAGCCTAGTTATTGAAAGAAAAAAATGGTAAAAGGAGTGGGATGCAGTGTATAAGTCGATATTTTTTTCTGCCGTTCTTATGTTTGTTATTACATGTTTTAGCTGAGGAGGTTATGTAGTGACTGAAGCTTACAGCCACAGGCAGATGCCAGTTATTTATAATAATGGTCTGTGAAATGTAGGAGTTTCAGTTAAGATTCTTAAAACAGTGAATTGTGTACTTAATATATGTTTTCTGTTTGTAGGTGGATCGGATGTCGTTTCCCTGTGGCTGCTCCAGAGATGGTTGTGCCAATACTGTTGGTCGAATTGAATTCAACCCCATTCGTGTTAGGACTCATTACCTGCATACCATCATGAAACTGGATGCAGAGAGCAAGCAGCGACAACAGCAGCATCAGCACAGACCAGAGGGCCCTCCTCTAAACCTTTCTAGGGACCTTTCCTGTGAGCACATTGTGGAAACTCAGGATTATCATGAATTCATTGCAGAGAACTGCCATTTGGAAAATGAAACTGCTGTTATGCATTTGCAGACTGCTGAGGAACTGGAGCGAATGAAGGAGGAAGAGGCTGAATCCACTGGTTCTCTTGCCAGTCTAGACTCTAGTGTTGAGAGCCTTGGTGTCTGTATACTGGAGGATCCCCTTGCTGTTACTGATGGAGTTTGCGGAGTCTCTGCCTCACCTGTATTAATTCAAGCTGAACTTCCAGCTGGATCATCTGTACTGTGTTTCACAGACAGTCCTGTTCAGGGTAGCTCCTGTGTAGATGGTCAGTCTTTCCTGAATGGTGGTTCTGTTGTATATTATCAGATAGACCAAGCCTCAGTCCTGAGTATTAAAGATGAGGCTAGTACTGCTGCAACAGAAGTACCATCAGCATACAAGGATAGTGGAGTAGACCTTATTACATTTACGGGCAGCTCTGTGGCTCACTGTAACACAGTGATAGGTGAGGGAACTTCAAACAAACTGGAAGCTAATGGAGAAAGTTCACCACTAGGTTTATCCTCTGAACAGAACACATTTGTAGAGGTCAGGAGTATTCCAGGTGAAAACCCAGATAATGTTAAACCTACTTCTCAGCTGCGTGATCTGAAGATTTGCACAAATGCTCATAACAGCTGCTTGAAGAATGCAGAATGCATGTCTGCACAGACTACAAATAAAGCGTACATACTGTCTGATGATCAGTCCCTTCTTAAGGAAACAATTAAAAGGAATGCACTCTAATGATATTTTTGCAGATGTTTGCACACACACACACGCATACACACAAACTTACAAGTTCTTTCCTTGTATTTTATTTATTTTTATTCTTTTCAGATTTTTTTCATCAGCAAAAAGTTGTTTTGGTTTAAGGTTGTTCCATTGCAACATTTTTAGGGGGCTGTTCTTAATATGCAAGTGTAATGTACGTTTCAGAATGAAGTATGTTAACCTCATAATGGTGTATTCCTTTTGCAGGAGTGGTTAGCACTACATTTCTTATTTGAAACCTTGTACCTTTCGCCAACAAGCCAAAGGTCTAAGGCATCTAATTGTACTGTCGCAGACCAAACGCATTACCTCATGCAGATAGTGTTGGCTGACTTGGACAGTATTCAGCCATTTGTTGCTTGTATAAAAAGTGATTTTTGGATGGGGTCCTGGTCAAGCAGCAGCACTTGACAACATACATTGATTCAAGCAAGCAATTTTCTGAGATTAGAAGGTTGGGGGCTTCAACCCAGGGAGACCAGTGTTTCCCTTTATCAGCCTCTGTGGAGTGATTGCCCTCCATTGGTCTTTGATTTGCAGCTGTCTCTTCAGAACGATTGTAAAATCTGTTTCTGTTCGTTCTGTTTGTCTTCTTGGGCATTATGTGTGCTTAGCTTCAGAGATGTTGGAAAAAAAATGCACTTCCGTACATCAAAGCACTGGTAGATGCCATACAGCCAAAGAGAAGAGGTGTTGGGTAGCCTGACAGTGGTCCCTGTGCTTAGGTGGTCATGCAGTGGCTACTGGTCCTGGCTGGGAACCTGCCCGATTTCCATCCAGATGTCATGTGGGGGAATACTGCTTTAATCAAACTAGGAAAATTGGTCGGGGTGAAGGAGAGAAAGCACAATGTGCTCTGTTTTGGGAGATGCTGTAGTACCCTGTATACAGCTAGTTACTTTAGAACTATAAAAAAGGTATTTAAGTTAGCAGTGTAATTAAGAACTGGAGAAGAGTTGTATTGTAACCACATTGTTTTCATCATGGACTTTTATCTAAATGATCACTTTTTATTATTTGTTAGTTAGATCTTAAAATTTGTTTTCAACACTGTCCATCTAGATTGGTGCTTGGGTCATCTATGGACCTATTTTGTTTATTTTCTACATATGTATACTTGCTAAAGTACACAGCTGATAAGTTAAATGTGCTGTTTGCATATACTGTGAATTAACCATGTATCGAAGCTTTGACTGAATCAGCTGAAGAAGGAAGACACTCTTCCCTTCCATCCTTCCCACCCGCTGAACAGGATTTGCACCACATCATGTTGTAGCTTGACTAATTTTGTGGCTATTTGAATTTTGTCTGCTTGACTGTAAACATACATGTAAAAAGGTTTTTTTAATATTTTAAGAGAAAAAAAATTGCTTGCTTATAGTGTTAATGTAATAGACCGCACTGGTTGCAGACTGGAGTATGCATTCATTTTTACAGTGCCCATAAGTTTGCAACAAAGTAAATGTACATCTATATACATGTTAATAGACCCAACCCTTCCCTTTGTACTTACTGGTTTCAAGTGAATTTGTACTGTGGTGAAAATTTAAGTTTTCAGGATCCCCTGGTCTCACACAGAGTTAACTAGTTTTGTTATAAAACTGTTTACAGAAAATGAAAAATATGTATTTTTAATGACTCAGTTAATGTACCTTGAAATTCTTAATTTGCTGTGACATCCCATTGAGTGTTCTAGAACTATTGTGGCATCACAATAAGTGGCTGAGTCTTGAGGATGGGGAGGTGTCTGCGGTGTGGCATTTTGCGAGCAGAGTTCTGGTACACCACATGTAAAGCTACTGAAACAGTTACTTCTCTAACTGGAAAAAATTACAGTGAAAAATCTGATCTGTAATAGGATTTATGTGATTTCCGAGGCATACTTTTTTTTTCACTGAATTGTGAAATTAATTTTAGCATAAACTAAACAGTAGCCCACAGATCATATGATATGTGAAACATTTTGTAAATTTTAGAAGATGAAAGCCTAAGCTACTGAAAAAACATGCAGTTGTAAAGTTGAACTGCTGTTTACAGACTACCCATCTGCTTAGCTGGGGTCAGATTGCAGTGATCAGCAGATAATTACAGATTTCAAAAATTCCACAGTAGTGTGTGAAAAAACAGAAGTCTGTTAAAAGTGCAACTTACAACTTTTTTTTGTGTTAAAATGACAGCTGTGAAAGAGGCTTTGTTAGCTACAGTATGTCTTTGTACTCTGTAAATAGCTGAGTGGGGATTTAAAATGCAGTGAGCATCTTTTAGCACTTTTTATGGCCTTGCTCCTTCAGGGCAGTAATCCTGTTTGAACATGATTGGCTGAAACTATAGACTTGAAATGGGGAGCTTTTTTGCTTACAAAGTTAACACAGTTTGTTAAGCCATGTATTTGAATGCTGCTATTTTAATACAGAGATTTTCTTGGTAAATCTGGCTTTAGATTTTAGCAATTTCCTTCTGGTAACAGTCAGTCACATAACATATGTCATTTGTCAGTCTGTTTCCTAATTTGTAGTGCAAAATTTATTGCTTGACTTTTAAAAGAAAGGTCCATTTTTATGCCACTGCTGGTATTGGTCCAGTTTTACAGAAGGTATTATACACACGGCTTACATCTTAATTTTTGTTAGCAGTGATGCAAAACAGTAACCATCAAGGCAGTCTCAGCTGTTATAACACTTGAACGTAGTTGCTTCCTCCTGTTCTATTGAGTAATTGGCTCCTACACCAGAAGTTGTAGTAGTTTGTACCATTTGCCCTTTTCTTCAAAGTGTAAATGTTATGCAGCTTGTTTCTTCTGTTGTCTTTTTTTTGTTTTCATTGCTGTTTAGTAATATACCAGAAGTTGATTTTTCTTTACCTGTAGAAGTTAGCATATTTAGAAAAGGCGGCCACAACATTTGTGTGATGCTTAGGATCAGACCATGAATTTGATTGAACTGTGACCACTATCAGGAATTTAACCATTCTCTCTCATAAGGCAGAAAAGCCCTTCACACCTTTTATAATGGGACAGCAGGAATGAGTTTACAGCAGTTTTGTTGATTTCTGACCAGCCTTTAAACAAGACGTGGGAGTACACATGCTCCTCCTGGTCAGGCGAAACCTATCCTAGAAAGTTCTGCCATTCACATCAAGAGCCTACTTCGGCTCCCAGTTGAACTGTCAGGACTTGGCATAACAGAGCCCTGAGTTGCCTTTTAAAAAAAAAAAAGTGTTTTTTTGCAAGGCAGCAAGCCCCCTGCACCCTAACCCCCATGTTATGGGTGGCAAGCCCCTCTCCTGAACTTTAAATAGCAACTCTGAGATCTCCATACCTTGGCAAAATGGGATGTTCCTTGAAATGGCAACCTCAGAATTTTCTGTCATTCATTCTCCACATTCCAGGAGTCAGCATTGCAAGTTCCTGCTATTCAAACAGTTACTGTCTACTTCTTATGGAGTATGTTTGTCCAACTGTTCACTGTAGCCCAAGAATGTTCCCAGAATGCACTGGCCACTTTTTATGCATTGACTTTTATCATTGAAAGGCTTGCTTGTCATTACACCATTATACCCTACTTCATATCTACTTGTCCACTCCTCCCGAATCCAAGGTACAGTCTGTGCCCTCATAATGGGTGGTTCTAACTGCCACAGGCTGCATCATAGTCCTCTCTGGACAGGGTAATGAATTCAGATTCTTAGTGGACTTGTAGTTGACACTTGTCAAGAATGAAATTTAGTGATGATCTAGTTCATGCTTCTGCTGCTTTGCACTGGGATACTGCAGCCATCAGCATACCTACATGTGTTTGGCTGCTCTGTTCTCTAGCCACTGATAGGAGGTGGCTTCAGGGGATTATGTCCCACTTCCCTTTGAGATAGGAGTATATGACATCATCTGTTTGGCTCCATCTCCTGAGCTGGCTCTTCCAGCAGCAGGGTTGCTGTTCAAACCTGGGCTATTCACATTCTAGATCTAAAACCTTTGTGCCAGTGGAGCTGGCAGTAGAGATACCCTTTGGTGACTTCAGAGCAATCACCTAAAACTCCCCAGGCAGCCCCAGTGCCACTAGTTTGCAGAAAACCAGTACTTCATCTTTTTCTCAGTAGTGATTTAACATCCTTTAGGCTGCTAATTAAAGACTGTGTAGTGATTCTGTCAGTGATGGTCTTTGCTAGCTTATCTTCTATTTGGATAATCCTGCCCATAGGGCTAACTGTAAATCTGCTTCAGAGTACCACTGTTGGCTGTATGCATTATTTGTGTATGTCATTAGTACCCTTTAAACTTTTGCTAGTTCAGTCCATTTCTTATCCTTTTTATCACCTTTGCCTCTTGTCCTAAATCAAATGCAAGTCCTAGGCAGTCTGTTGTAGGTATACAGTTTGTAGCTAAAGCTGGAGACAAAGCCACTGAAGTATCCATCAGTGCAGTTTTTGGGCCTCATTGGTTTGGGCATTAGAACTTTAAGTAACCAAAATTAACTGAATGTAATAGCACACTGCTGTTCATCAGGAAAAGATGAGATCATCTCTAAATTGCATCCCTTCCAGATTCCCCCGCCTCAGTCTTCACTTCTGAGGTGAGGATTCCTTAGTTGTACTCTTTTTAGCAGAGGAACCAGACTATGAAAGCATGCTTAGAAGAAAAGATGAGATTAGAATCTAAAATAAATATTGCTCTGTCTCCCTAGATATGCATGAGCAATGCCCCAGAATCCAGCCTTGTGAACATTAAAGGGTTCATGACCTTTGGACCTCCTGGCTTCCATCAGGTAAGGCTAGGCTGCATTTTTTCATCATAGCTGCATGGCTGTCATCAAAATCAACTGATTATTTCATTTATATAAATACATTTTTTTTTTATTTTTTTTATTGCATTTTTTTGACCGGATGAGTCCCTTTGGGCTAACTACCTCTATTCAGGGGAGACCCGAGGAGGCATTCATATTGACTAGCAGAAATGTTGCCAGGGCACTGTGGAAATTCTGCTGTTTTTTGGTAAGTGCCATGGGATTTTGCACATCCACCTGAGCTACCAATGACTTTGGCAGATACACCTCAGTTTAGCGTCTTATCTGAAGGATGGCACACTTGAGAGTGTAGCACCCCCCTACTGCATTGTCAATATTGGAAAATTAATCCCAAATCCCTAGTGTGAGCGTAGAACCTACAGCCTTATGCACAAAAGGCATGTGTGCTACTTGTTGAGCTACTAAGACTGCATTGATGCCATATAGGGCATCTCAGAAGCACTGGTAAAAATATCTCAAGCCATTACATTAACAGTATGCATGGTCAATGTATGTTTTTCTTAGCTCTGACCCCCCCCATAAATGTTGAACTCCCCCCAACATACACTTCCTTTGTAATCCGATCCATTTGTTCCCTCTCTTGCCATCTACAAGAGCTGGTTAGGGAAGCGCAAGAGCAGAGACTCTCATGCCATTTCTATCTGCTGTCATTGGCTAACAGATATATTGCAGTGTCACAACTTGTGCTGTTGTCAGGGATTTTAGTTTGCGTGAGGTATTCCTTGACAGTTGTGCACCTCCATGAGTCCCGGTGTTCTAGAGCTGCAACAGTGAACCACTTCTGTAGTGAACTCAACTAAACCCCTTTCCAGAGGATAAAAGCTCATTCCCATCCCTCATTAGCTAGTTCTTGCAGTATCAGCTTGTGCTAGTTGATCACTGGGTTTCTTGGGACATATTATAGAAATGTTTGCACATCAGTCGCATTACTGTAGTAAGCTTTGGAAGGTGACTGCCGATACCATTTGTGGCTTTGCACAGTGTGTTGCCGTGTAGACTGATGCTGTGCTTGCTAATACCAGCTTTAATGTCAGACCTCTAAACGTGAACCACAGCCTTTAGGAATATCTAGGCAAATGTATACATGGCTTTGTGTACCCAAGTTTGTGCTCTGATATATGCAGTTTGCTAAAATTCACGTTCTTCATAAACTTTGTGTCTGGATTTCCACTCGCCCCACATTGTAGCAAGATCGGAGTTGATGGTGGTGAGGTTGGGGGGGGGCAGGGGTAAAGTCCTTTTTATGGGGAATGTGGGCATTTACCAAAAAAAAAGTTCCAGAAACCATGTCTCAGTTTTTCTCGGCTGACTTGAATTTTGAATATTTTTATGCTCGATTGCTTTGTTTTTTGGTGGGAAATGTATGTTGTCTGTGTGAATGTAAGACCTTGTGCTTCACTTAGTCTACTCATTTCCCGAGGTTACAGAACCTGCTTAAC
This sequence comes from Protopterus annectens, assembly GCF_019279795.1. NCBI lineage: Eukaryota > Metazoa > Chordata > Ceratodontiformes > Protopteridae > Protopterus > Protopterus annectens. The sequence continues at coordinate 806,965,329 of NC_056743.1, forward strand.
CTAAAGCTGTAAAACGCTTATGTTTTTTGTAAGCTTTGATTAATTTTTGTCATTTTTGACCATGCAACTTTCTTCTTCAGGTTATTCATCATCACAACTCCCTGTCCCTTTTATTTAAAATGAATTTCTGTTTGAACTGCCTACCCATGTCATTAAAACTGCATTCCGTTGCTCTTGCACATTTTTCTGCAAGAGCACCATGGGGTGTTTTTTGACTTACCTTTCTCTTCTGTAGTATGTCTTTAAGATGCTTTTGTTATTGGTATAACTGTCTTTTGATTTAGATCTTGCAGCATTTTGTTGCAGATATGGCTTTTCCTAATGGGTTTAAATGTTTGAATCCAATCTAAACTTGCCAGGACCAGAATTACTACTAAGTTCTAATCTTACATTTTCCTAATTCTTAACTGCTTTCATGAGGTTAGATATGCTGACGTGATCTTGTTTTCTTGGAACGCTGTTTCTTACCCATAGTACACTGTGAGGGCCTAACTAATGAGATTACAGTTTCCTTTTTGTCAGGTTACAGTCCCACTCCCTCAGAATGGAGGTGATGTGAAATTCTGTCAATTTTTAAGACTCCTCAGTAAAAGCCAGTTTTTGGCAGTGACTTGCATATATGGTTCCTGCATATGTGTCCTACCCAGTAGCGTACCAAGGATGTTGGGCAAAGGGGGAGAGTTCCTGCATCGTTCTTTCTGAACCAAAGTGATGGTATAGAAAGTCACTTCAGTTTTTTTTTTTTTTTTTTTTTTGCTGTTCAGTTGAAGGGAGTGCGTATCTGTAAAAGAAGTTGTCCTTTGTTTTTTGTGCTCTTTGCTTGAAGATCTAAGAAGACAAGGATTTGGTTGCTGTAGATAGCCAATTGGTACAAATATGCCAGTTGGCTTTCTACAGTTAGCTGAGGTCCTTTTTTTGTCTTCAGTTGAAGGGCTGAGGGGGGGAGGGGCACTGTTTTGGAGGACTGGCAGGGGTCTGGCTATGCCACTTATTTTTTTATCCTTTTTCAAGAGATTTTCATAACTGAGAATTTAGCCTTTTTAAAAAGTGATGTTTTGTGAGTTTCTGTTCAAGATTTCTCCCCATGTTCAGTCAGAGTGTTGTATGTTTTGGCTTGCAAAACTCAGCTAATTAGTGTCAATGCTTCAGATTTGTTAATCTTTAGACTGTTGAAGGCTTAACAGGTTTACAACCCTAAACAAAATAATGCAGCTATTTACAGCAGCACAGAATTAAAGAGTTTGGAATTTTGAACCTGAATAGCTTTGACCTTTGTCAGTGTGAAACAACAAAAAAAAAGTCATACAGGAACGTTGCTCATGTTTGTTTTCATTAGCAAAATGCTTTATGGTTAAATAGCAAGGTAGACAATTCCTAATGAAAAGTATCCTGGTATTTCATTTAGTCTCACCATGGCGGGAACTGAGAAAGCAGACTAGGATAGAAGTGCCATAAAAGGGGGAACTGCTTAAGTGATTCTTTTTAATATGTGAAAGGTGTGGGTGGTCATCCTTTAGAGATGTAAATACTCTGAGGAAAGGAAATGTTGCTTGTAGGCCATAGCTGTCCTTTAACTTCCTGTAATGAAAGGTCATGCATAAAAATCAAGTCTCAGTGGTTCTTCATGATTAATAACACAGTGGATAAGGTAGTTAGCTGGTGGCTACAGAGATGAATGGAGCTTTAATATTTATTGATACTCTGTAATGAACTTGACCAAAACTTAAGTTCAGGACATTGCCTTTTGATAACCCACTACCTCAAGCTACCACAAAAGTATGTCTACTTATACCAACGTGTAATATATTATAATCAAGTTACCCTGCTAGATTCTATTGTTTGCCCCAGCTAAGCTTGCCAGCAGCAGCCCTCTCCCCTTACTGCTTATTACCTTCCTCTTACTCCCTTCGAACTGCCACCTAGCCTGCACCTCTCACACTTTGATCTGGCTCTACATTGAGAACCCCTGTGCTTGCTCACTGCACCTCCGCTTCTGCCCACTAGAGGTCTCCCTATCACCTTCTACACTCATTGTATTTGGATTTTATTCTTGCCTAATTCTCCTACTGTACCTTACCTACTTCTATCCCTTTCCTCCTCTTGAGGTTCTCTCTTATCCTCTCCCCCTCAGACCTCTTTCTCTAACCTTGATGCACCTGGCTTTCTCTGATACTTTTTCATTCCTCCTTAGTCTAAACTGTGCTCCATCAGTCCCATCTATTTTGGACCCCCTTGACCGTCTTTCCTCCACTCTCGGACTGCTTCCAGGCCACCTCTCATGCACTACTCCCTTCCTTATATACTGACATACTTGGTCCTTCATACTTCTACTTGCTGTTAGATCTGTACTATCCCCCTCTGTTCCCTTACTCCTTTTCTCTGTTAGATTTCTTTTATTCCCCTTGTTCCCCTACCTACACTATCTTCCATCTATCCCTTTCTTTCACTATACTGCTTGTATTACTGTAACTTTTGCTACCTTATCCTTGTTTCTCGTAGGATCTTATATTTTCCCTCCTTTTTTCCCCTGCACTTACCCCTTCCGGTCTATACCTGCCCCTTGCTACCCCTGCTCCTCCCCCTCCCTCAGTATTTCCTCTGTAAGTCCTTAAAGAGCCTTCGACCTCCCTGGGCGCCATCTTTACTTCTGCTCACCTCGCTGCTGCTGTGCATACCTGGCTGTATGCTCTTACTCTACAGTAAGTTTGTGCATATTTCCTACAACATTTGTGGGTAAACTGTAGGGCTTACATGTTACAGCTTGTGCTTTTTTGTTATCTCTGTAAACGCGTATGTGATTACTTCATATATTGCCTTATTTAAACTGGAATATTTGACTATATATCTCTCTGTACACACATCTGTGAAATCAGCGTTTGTTGTGCTTCTTGATTGTAGCGACCTCTCTGTAACATGCGATATGTGAATATGTATCATTACTGCTAATCTTCTCTTGAATAGCTGCATATCCTGCTTCAACTTTGTTACTCGCTACTATAAGTATTATATCGCTGTAATAACTGTTACGTAGTAACTTTCAGCCTTAATACTGCGTTCCTACAGTGTTGCGACAAGGTATAATCTTTACTTTTGACTGTTTTAAATCTCACAAGTGCTGTTTACCCCTTTTTATTGTGGCGACAGCGTGTTAGCACCATATTTGATTGTTTACAACATAAATGTGTCTCACTCTTGTTTGATACTTAGTTTGCCTTGGAAATGCCTGAGTTGCTGTAATGCTTAAGATTTGTACACTAATTGTTTAGCGACTGCAGATCTCTTAACCTAGTTTGTGTCTTTACTGGTACACAGATACTCTCGGCGTTTTCGTGGAGATAGCAGCACTATTGCTTGTTCTTCCCATACAAACGCTGCCTACCCCTTCGCATCTGCCGACTTTGAGTCTTTTTGATGCTTGTACTCTTCATTTGCCCAACGCTGTATGTAATTTCACTAGTGGTGATTAGCGACTGTACGCCAGCCTAGATTACTTTTATCCCAACCAGTACTGGCCTTTCTATCTTATATATTTCCCCTGATAACCTTTAGGCCTTGGAGAAGTTAGACTTTTAATAACTATTTACTAACCCAACCTGTTAATACTTAAGCTTATACTGTCTTGCATCTACTGCGCGAGAGAGTGCATACTACTTATTCCCCTCCTCGCCCCATAGTTGCTATCTTAAGTAGTGTTGGAGTGAATATTTATCCCAGGGTTTTACATTTCTATGGGGACTTCTCCTCGATTTGATTTGGCTTACTGTTGTAAATACCCAAATTGACTTCTTCTGCCCTATGTCTGGCCTGCGTATAACTAGCGTGGCCTTACATGCACAGACTTGAATGGGATCTTGCAGTTAATGGGTCTCCCCTCACTACAGTTGTACCCTACTAACTTATTGCATTATCTATAGCTTCTACTATCGAAGTGTATATTACATAGCTTGCTGTAGCCTTTAACTCAATTTATCTTCCACAGGTGCTTTGCTCAGCTATTTGTGACTATTGTAAATGCTTGATCTTGCCTGATTGTTGATGTGATTTATTGTATTTACCACTTAGCTCAGTACTTGGATAATCCTGTAGATTTTGCATTGTTTTAGAACACTGTATATTATACACTTTTATAACTTTATCTAATACTTTTATTCCACTTTTTTCATTCTACTAGCTACCCCTTGATTCACCTTGTGCTGTTGGCTGGATTGAACCTCTCCTCTAACTATATTAGGGTGCTCTCTGCCTGTTTCCCGTGGAAAGTTCAGGACATTGCCTTTTGATAACCCACTACCTCAAGCTACCACAAAAGTATGTCTACTTATACCAACGTGTAATATATTATAATCAAGTTACCCTGCTAGATTCTATTGTTTGCCCCAGCTAAGCTTGCCAGCAGCAGCCCTCTCCTTACTGCTTATTACCTTCCTCTTACTCCCTTCGAACTGCCACCTAGCCTGCACCTCTCACACTTTGATCTGGCTCTACATTGAGAACCCCTGTGCTTGCTCACTGCACCTCCGCTTCTGCCCACTAGAGGTCTCCCTATCACCTTCTACACTCATTGTATTTGGATTTTATTCTTGCCTAATTCTCCTACTGTACCTTACCTACTTCTATCCCTTTCCTCCTCTTGAGGTTCTCTCTTATCCTCTCCCCCTCAGACCTCTTTCTCTAACCTTGATGCACCTGGCTTTCTCTGATACTTTTTCATTCCTCCTTAGTCTAAACTGTGCAACCCGCTCCGTTAAGCCTGCGGGGCTCACTCCGCTCCCCTCCCTACCCCCAATTCCCACCCACCCCCAGGGGTCCTACACTTATACTTCTCAGGTCACACCCCTTACCCTATCATCCTATTCCTCCTCTTTCCCGCCAAACTTACTCTCCTCCCCTTGACACACCTCATATCCTCCTCCCTATTTCCTCTTTTACACAATAGCCCTCCTATCCTTTCCTACCATCTCTCCTCTACCTCTATTTACTACTCTTTCTATACCTCTCCACACATTTTTACCCCCCTCTACCTTATAGTTCCTTCTATACCTTACCCCCTGTTGCACCTGTATACCATCTTTCCTTTCAATACATACACATACTTCCTCCTGACTTCCCCTAATCCTTTACCTTCTCCCTATTACCACTCTATTTTACTAGCTTTTAAAAATGAGTCTCAACCTTGCCACACTGCTTATACTCTCAGTTCTACTTATAACTTCTCTCTACTCAACCTATCTCATTACCTTGATTGAGTACCCACTCCATTTTCAGCCTAAACATTCACAAACACTTACATCTTCCTTTTATACTACTCTCACTACTTTCTCTAATTGCAATTCCACCCCCAATTACTACCTTCCCAAATACCATAGGTGCTCTCACCTGACCTATACCCCACCCTCTGATAAGAAAATAAGGCCTCTAACCCTTCTCAAAATTAAACTTACATCTAAGCCTAATGACCCTACCTTACAAGATGGTGACATTCACCCCAACCCAGGCCCCATATACCCTTCCTCTCAAGCATCTAAACCTTCGACCAAAAACACCCTCCTCATAGGTCATCTAAACATACGAAGCATAAACAACAAAGTTGCCTACCTACACACCCTCCTAGATACCCACTGTTTTGACATTCTCTGTCTCTCTGAAACCTGGCTAAAACCAGCCACTAAAGATACTGAAATTATACCACAAGGTTATAATATACTTAGGCTTGACCGCATTAGCGGAAAGGTGGTGGAGTAGCAATACTGTTTAAAAATCATCTTAACATCTCTACCCTTTCAGCCTGCCCAACCCAAGATAGTAAGGTAGAAGCCATCATCACCAAACTTCAACAATGCTAAGAAAGCCCTTCATCTCATCTGCATATATATACCTCCTGGAAACAATATACCAATTGTAGAAGACTTTCTCAGTTGGGTTTCCTCTAACTACCCCAAGAAACAATAATACTCGGTGACTTAAATATCGACTGGAATACTATAAATACTAACAATCCCACCTCTCACATTAACCTAAATGGCTTCATTCAAACCATTACCTCTACAACTAGGCTTAATATATCAAGTATGAAACAAACTATTTTAGATTGGATTCTTATAAACAATATGAACATCACCTATAAAGTCGGGACTATGCCTGATGACCTCAGTGATCATTGCTTAACTTACATTACAAGGGAGAAGACAGACTATCTCCATCTCCCTAATATAAGAAAAATACGGTCCACTAAACACTTTAAAATCGACCTATTTCAAAATGAACTCAGAGCTTGCAACTGGAACCCCTTAAAAACTCTTCCACTTAATGAAGCAGTATCATTCTTTAATTCTACCTTCCTTTCTATTCTGGATATACATGCTCCTGGTAGCTATTAGAATGAAATCTAAAACACTTGGCTCTCAAATGAAACTAAAAAACTAATCCTCTCCAAAAATAAGGCTTGGAACAAATGGAGGTCCCATAGAATTAACTCCGACTTGCTTCACTTTCGCCATCTTAGAAATCTTACCAAAAAGGCTATACTCTCCGACAAAAAGAAATTCTACTATGAACTACAAGAAACCAACTTTAATAAACCCAAACAGTTTTGGTCCTCAATCAATAAACTCCTTTCACCAGGAACAGCTAAAACTCCCTCCCCACTAAATGCTGACCCAGACACCCCTCTCCAAACTGCAAACACTTTTAATTCATTCTTTACTGAAACTATTCAAACTCTCGCTAGACAACTAAACAATAATAACTTCTATCCTCCAAACAACCCAGTAAACTCTTCTTACAACTTCACTCTACAACCTATTCCTACCTCTTTCATCTATAAACTTATTCACAAACTAAAACCTTGTACCCCCTCTGCTGACAAACTCCCTTCCCTTTTTCTTCAAAAGGCAGCCAAAGAAATAGCTTACCCTATTACTATACTCATAAACAGGACCATCAAAGAAGGAACCATCCCTGACATTTGGAAAATCTCTCATATTATCCCACTACACAAAGGTGGTGACTCTATTGACTACTCCAACTTTAGACCTATTGCTCTTCTTTCGCCTTTAGCAAAAATTATGGAGAAATGTATTCATCAACAACTTCTACAGTACCTCTCTCTTCACAATATAATAGCTAACTGTCAACATGGCTTTAGACCTCACCATAGCACCACCACTGCCCTCCTTTCCTTTGTAGATACCATTAACAACAATCGCAACAATAATCTTCTCTCCTATTCATTGACCTCTCCAAAGCTTTTGACATGGTCAACCACTCTTCTTTAATTAGTATTCTTGAATCACTCTCATTTGATAGCCTTGCCATCAAATGGTTTACATCATACCTCAGTAACAGACAACAAGCCATTCTTTGGGAAAACCACATCTCCTCCTTACTGCCCATTACTATTGGAGTCCCTCAGGGCTCCATTCTTGGTCCTCTCCTCTTCTCCCTCTATATAAATGATCTCTATTCTGTAATTCCTCAAGCTACCTGCATTCAATATGCTGATGATTCCACCATCATTTGCTCAGCATCCTCCTCTCCAGACCTCAGATCATTAACTCAAACTATGTTCAACACAGTAGAAACATGGTTCTCTAGTACCTACTTCTCAACGCTAAAAACCAAACTTCTCCTCTTTACCCCACCACTGCACCCCTCTACTAAACTTCACCATCTCTTCAAACAACAACACTGTTATCTCTCCTGATACTACAACTAACCTGTTAGGAATAACCATTGATAACAATCTCTCATTTGACCAACATATAAACAATACTATCAAATCAGTTAACAGAAAAATAGGGTCTTTATACATTAAACCATTTCTTACCCCTTCTACAAGAGCTACTATTGCTCACACCCATCTTTTATCTACTCTCTTTTCTATCTTCACCAACCTCAAGAAAACTAACCTAAACAAACTAGCAACCTGCTACAATAACATTGCCCGCTAGCCACTAGTAAACCTTTTAGAACCCATCACTGCCTTAATCTGAAACACTTAGGCTGGCTGGAACTACAAAACTATCTCATTATCTCACAACTCACAATTGCCCACAAACTACTGTACCAACCTAATCACACTCCTATTCTATCACAACTTATACTCCCTTATAACAATCTCACCTCTCTTCGATCATCCTGTAAACTTATGACCAAACCCATAAAGGCTCATAACGTAGCTGGTGACTCCTTTTCACAAACACTGTTGGTAGGGCTTGGAATCTGCTGCCTAAAGACTTAACTTTAATCTCATCTCTACCTCTCTTCAAAAAACAAATCAAACTGTACTTCCATAACCACTGGCTTTGTTCCTGTACTACTGGTAACTTCCTTCACCCCATCCACTCTGTACCTTTAACCCTTGTGTTTGCTTAACATTTAGCATCTACCCTACTTCTTCACCCCTGCTGTCCTACTTTTCTCCCTCACCTCCTCTTGACTGTCTTCCTTCTTTTCCTCTCTCATTCCTGACTCCTGTCCCATCACTATTATTTATCTCACTTTTTCCTACTACTTCTCTACCCCTCTGAGCTTAAATCATTATTCTCTATGGTAAATGCTATATTGCACATCCTTTTATGTACTAGGTAAAATTATTGTGAATCTGATCGAACTTATGTATGATCTCTAACTGTTTGAGTTCCAGAATATATGTACATTTTTTAACAAGTTGATGTTTATTTCTATTATTGTATGTTTTTATTAACAAGTCTGTTCATTTATGTTTTGTGTGGAGCTTTTCTCCCCGGGCCTCTACTGAAAATGGACATATATCCAGCTAGACTAGCCCGGTCAACAAATGTAAAATAAAAATAAAATAAAATTAAGTCATCATTAAAAGCAAGCAGTTTAGCTTATTTTTCTCTGCAAGTTAATGGAGAGTATTTTTAAGCACTTGCAACTCTGAATGCCGAATGTACAATAATAAAGCAACTACTTTAATTCATAACATTTCCTACAGAACGAGTTAACACTAGTGCTGGGGAATGTCCCAAGTCGTATCGGAACATCAGCATTATTTTTCTGATTGAAATATATTAGTGAAAACTCTTTTTGTTGTCATTTCAGTTTGTTCTTTCCACACAAAGCCAATAACTCGATGCTAATAAACATTGTTTTCACACTCCATCTTTTATTTGGTTCCTAATTCATACTGGAGTGACAGTATTGTTTTTCTAATTCAGAAGTGTCAAAGGAAACTGTTTTTGTTATCTGTTTACATTGACCTTCCTAGGCAAGTCCAGTAACATAATCCTAGTGAGAAATGCTTTCAACTTTTATCTTTTTGTGTGGAGGCCTGTAGCGTTCGTGTCAACAAAATGTAGGGGGAAACAAGTGCTTTTGGAACTGGGTCTTCAGAAACTTAATGTGCATGTCGTCATGCTGATGGTGAATGGATGCTGCTATAAGTCATCCAGAACTTTGTCTCTCACCTTACTTCCTGAGGGACACTCTGATTAGGTCAGACAACATGGCTGTTATCTGTAATTTTAGCAAGGAACGAGGGTCTCTGCCATACCATCTCTCCTAGCAAGAAAATGTTGTAGACTAGCTAGTGGCCATTAATTTGTTTCAGGTAGTGCAGCATCTTTCTCCACACTGGAACATTTTAACCAAATTCTCTGTGCACAAGGACCCAATGAGTGAGTGTTCCTATCCAAGGAGGTACATGGAAGCATCTTTGGAATTCTGTAGTGTTGGATTGATTGCTGCTTTTGAGATGTCCAAAATTCACTCAGTAGAGACAGAAACTGGAGATCACCCCCTTCCCTGTAAACTTAGTCCATCTTTCCCTTTATCAGGGAAGATGAGATTTCTATACATTTTACTTCCATATTTTAATTTAGAAAGTTTTGTTCACATTCTGAAACAGCAAGAAGAAAATACTGTGCTAGTCACTATATTCTCATTTCGTCTGATTTATTGGTTGGAAAATGTAAGCTGCAATGCCAGGTGTCCTCATTTTGTTCAGGAAAAGCAAATGCAGTTTTCATTGCAATTAAATAATATTGTCAACCATGGTATCACATCTCCTATTCTTCCACATATAGGTAAAATTCATCAACCAGTTCCATGCACCAGTGACCATTTTTAAATGTTAATTTGTACTGTAATGTTGTGTGTTACTGTGTCGAAAATGTGACACTTTTTATAGGAGTAGTTAAATCCTCACCTTGAGCTAATAACTGACCATGTGCCATGCCTAGTTAGATGCAAGTTTTTGCAGACGTTCAGGTCCTCATGTCAACACATTTGCCAGCTTGGTAGACTTTGCAGTAGTAAAATTGTTAGACAGTCCTGCTGCCAAACCGTTAGACTTTTCATACCTGTTGAGTGGGGGAATCACTTCTACTACGGTGCTTGGACAAGTGAACCTTTTAAATTGTCCCATTTTAATCTGTACCATAGGTTTACAAGCATTAATACAAAAGTCTCCATTGCTGTTATATAGTATGTATATATGTTTTATTTGTAATAGTTTTCATTCTCTCCAGCATTACGTAAATTGCAATGCCTGCCTTTCCCTGAAACCTCACTCTTCTCCTGAATGTTACTCTACATATATTGTTCTCAAAAATTCCAGTTATTTCTGTAAAATTCTTTTTGTAAAGATCCTGCCTTCCATTTCTTTTACCCCCTTTACCATATCCTGAACTTCCTTTACATGAAATATAATGTTTGGTTGCCGTTTTGTAGTGATTGCATTTTTTTGCAGCCAGTGACAAACTTAAGACCTTATTATGTCTAGGTAATTCGGATCCTATATCCCAGCTCAAAAAATCAAATCCTTCGTTACAACTATTTGTTCCCCAGCATTTCTGTCAAAGTATTCTGTAGGAAATTTTTTAAATCTCTCAACTCATTGTTTCCAGGTACTTCCAGTGTTTGCTATCTACCTGTGGAGAAATCTTCTGAAGTGTACTTGGGATATAAAAGTACCTATGCAAGCAGTTTCATGCAAAAATCCTAAACCTTTTGGACTTTGTGTAGCTTTTCTAACCTCCTCTGATTTTTATAGTTATGGTCTAATTTATGTACCCTACTAATTGTTCGTTTTTAGCAGCAGCTTCTTTTCTAGAATCATCTAAAAACTGTCAGAGCTGGTCTTTCACTTGGCACTCCCTACTCCTTTCTTTGCCTGTACTATGCCTTTCCTATTGGAGAAGGATAGCAGTCTGTAATCTTATCATGTAATGTTTACCTTACGAATTAGCCCTTTTTTTTTTTTTTTTTTGTTACAGTAGCTTCTGTTATAGACTGATTAAAAAAAAAAAAAAAAAAAAGCTCTTAACAGAGCTGGTCTTTCACTTAACACTCCGATATCATTTTCTCTGAACCTATACTGTTATCAGCTCCTGATAAAGAAAGTGGTCTTTAAGCTACAGTACAAACTTCTGCTTAGGCAGCCCTCTTTTGCCTATTTTCTGTGTGCCGATTGGTAAAATCACTTCTCCATTCCTGCACTAGATTAGTTCTTGGAATACTTTATGCTTTTTTAAACACTGTTAAGTGTTGTAAACAACTACCCTGACAATCCTGTGCAGACATTTAAATCTTTGGAAGAACAAGTACAACACTGATTATAGAGTCCCACCCCCAGGTAGTTATCCATTGTACCTGTATTGTGAATGCACTTTACAAAAAAAAATCTATAGAAAACCTCGGCCTTTCTGAATATTCTTCAGCATGGTAACTAAATTCTATTCATATTCGCCCACCCACAATGACAAGCCGTCCTGAAAAACTACTGGCTCTCCTAACAGGTCAGTGCCCTACCCGAGTAGTACCAGATGGCACATATACACAGGATGATGATCTTTCCAGTCACGTACTCTGAAAACAGGATGCCAGTTCCACTCCTTCTGTGCTTACCCTGATGGTGATAATGCAGGGCCTTGTAGCACTGAAGGTATCTGTAAACACTGGCCATAAGAATTTAGATTTCTGGAGTTCAGGATTTCCTTCATTTGCATCGATTAGACTGCCTTACCTTGCTTTAAAAAGTCAAGTCACAAGGATCAAGGATGGGTAGTTTAAATTGGACTATGTTTTTCATTGACTGTGCCTTGATTTCTCCCATCTGCTTTGAATAGATCTAGTTCACTTAGACGGCTGTGTCGAAGCTGCAGTAGTTTCACCCAGTCTCTGAATATGGTAGCTGCATCTCATGTTGATTTACATTTTCTTCCTCCTTACTTTCTCAGATCTGCTTGTTTTCAAAGCTGGAGCTGAAGTGATCTGATTCATATACTTACGACTAGCCTGGCATTTCAGAATGTGGAAGTGATTCTTGTGTAAAGAAAAGAAGTACCTGTATTAACATATTACTGTCCATTTGAGGCTCATTCCTGTTAAAGGCATATGCATAGGTGTTTTCCTCTCTCTAGCTTTTGTCACATTGAGGTGATCCTCTCTTCTTTGTGATGGTGCGTATATATACACACACACACACACACACACACACACACACACATTCCACAGCAGCCTGTGCATTTCCCCCAGATCTGACAGCTCCTCTCCCAGTGGGCAGCTGATTTGGAAACTGACATGATTCTGAACCTGAAAGCAATGCTTACAGAATTGTAAACCTAATTTTAAGGAAGTTATAAACTGAGTGTTGACTCTGTAGACATGGTCATTATTAATTAGCTTGTCTAATTCAAACTGTCATAATTTGACTTGCTCCAGTTTGATTTAAACCTGAACGCTTTTCCATTTTATTAAATGCATGGTAATTCACTTTCACACACTGATCATGTTTGCACTGTTTGCTTTTAAAACCGTGATTAAAATAATGAAACTGAGCAAATGTATCCATCCTGTATATTTTTCAGCCCCCCCTCCCAATCTTAACCTAGTATACCACAGAAATAGATTTTTATATGATCCAGCTGTGTGTTAAATACTGAGCAGGGAAGCATTAAACATCAATAATGACCAGAACCTCTGCAGTTTCCAAGAACCTAATGAACTGGGAACTTGTACACGTCCGCTGTTAGTAAGTTAAGGCTAGTGTTAGGTGAAGGTTTGATCTGCAGTTTTTGATTCGTAATACAATCAGAGGTGTCATCAGATTGCTTTTTTAAAACAAGAATGAGAAGGGGCTTAATGTGTAAAGTAATTTAGCATCCAGAGCAAGAAAATATTAAATGAGAGTATCCTTGACCCATAGTAAATCGTTTCAGGATGACTGCTTTATACTTGAAATAACTTTGGTAGGCAGCTGTTGCGTTGAGATAGATGTGTGTAAAGCAATGAAAAGTAATCTTCTCTCATAGCTTGTTTGTTGTCTGATTTCCATAAAGTGCTATAACAAGTCTGCTGGACAGCCTTCAGATTCTGTCAAGTGATACGGTTAATAACTGAGCCATTCTTAATTACTTGGATCATAAAAGTTGTTAAAACTAACAAGTAAAAACCGCTACTGATAAATGTATGTTTTTACCTTTCGTTTCTACAGTCTTTGTTGTACACATTTGATGTTGCTTTTTAAACCTATATTTTTATTCTTATTTTAATGGAATTATTTTAGTTGTATATTTGTTTTTGTATTTCTGTATAACATGCTGCAGCCTGCTTTGTTTTTTTTTTGTTTTGTTTTTGTTTTTTTGGAGGGGCGGGGCAAATTTGGGGGAAAAATTGTACGCACTCTGTATTATGTGTGTGTGAAATCCAAAGCTTGTCATGTCTTTTCTGCCAACCTTTTTGGTTGCATTCTAGGTTGTTCCAGTTGTGATAATGTTGTATTTAAAAAAAAAAGATGACATATTTAAATGTATAATAAAAGAATAAACACAAATATGGTGAAAGCTTTGTTGTGTGTGTGTTTGCTGCAGAAATACTCCAGCCTATATATGGAACTTTGTTTACTTTTTGTTTTTTGTTTTTTTGTTCCTGAGCCTCCCGGTTGTCAAGCCTCCTCAGCCAGACCGGAGATGATTTTTCTGAGCCATCAGGAGGGGATTATCATTTAAGCAGCCAGGAGGGATTGCTTTTGTCCTCTTGGCATCCTGTCCATGAGGACATTCATTCATTGATTTATTAACCTTGGTGGGGACATGTGACCTGCATTATGAAAGCTACCACCAGTCAGAGGCTTGCTGCATCATAGGCATGCCCCCCCGATCATGGGCTTGCCTCCTAACTCCAAAAGAATTCTACAACCTCTGACCATCTCTGCCCTATCCCTGTAGGCTGGGCATGCCAGTCCTCCCTGCAATCTTCTTCAAGGGCCAGAGAAGCTAATCAAACTCTGATCACCTAGGCTGCAGTCAGAGCTTTATTCCTCTGCACCACAGGAGATGGCTTTTGTGTGGGATGTTTGTTTGGAATTTTCTAATGCTTATTAGATTCCTAAACTTTTCAAAGAAATTTAAAGTAGTTGCCATTTTCAGTTCTGTTGCACAAGCCTTATATAAAATGGATGTACTGCAGCACTAAAAGCCTAATCCATAGTTTGGTTAGGAATTATACTGAGTGACTTAGAGGGATATTTGGGGAACACACACCTTTGCAGTGCCAGGCTGGAAGAGATGGGTGGAGGGTATATGTGTTACTGAATCCGGGGAGAGACTGCTTACCTGTGATGGTGTGTGAGGTGTAGTGGTGTAATGCAACAAAGCCTGAAATTGTAGTGATGGTTTGCACTTTGCAATGACAGGCTGACTGGCCACTGCAATGACAGGCTGACTGGCCACTGCAGTTCCTTGTGCCTAGTAAGCAAGTTCTTCATAAATAATTATGCTGGTTGGGTTGAGAATGTGGGAGTCTGTGTGCCAGAATCCTTTTAAGTTGGTTGGCAGATGTTTGGATATGCTGAATAAACTTTAATATTGGTCTTTAAAAATGTTTAACCATCAGTGAAAATCATACAAGATCCCAAACTACCTTTCAGTTGAGTTGCACACTTTGAGAAAATTTGGCTAGGTTTAAAATGGCCAACAAGATCAGCTAGCCTAACATCTCTGTAAACCTATAAATTTATGTTTGTAATGCCAAAGAGTGAGGTGTAAGCTGTTGGTATTTAACAATGTTCTAGGGCAAAATATATTGGAATGTAGATGTCAAAGTACTACACACAACTTCCAGTCAACCAACGGTAGTGTGGGGCATTATCATTTCATTTGTTAGGTTTAGCTTGCTGCTGAGGTGTTGCCCAATTCCATATAGGGCTGTGCAGAAGAGTCCTTGTTGAATAAGTTGTGAAATCAGTTTGGAACTGCCTGTGCAGATACTAGTATTGTAGACAAGCTAATAGCATAGTCTGCTTACAAAAGAGAAGGTACCGATTATCAGATTCTGCGTTAGATGTATGAATTATGTAATGCAAAAAAAAAAGACTTGGAAATTTGCATTTTGACAGAAATTGCTTTACTTGTTTTCAGTGTTTGGGGTGATCTTTGTTTACACCTCATAGAACTGTTAACCACCTTTTTCTCAGGGCATCTAATGCTTGCAGGGAAACTTTATCCTTCAAATTACTGCTGGCACAGCAATGGAACATTGAATCAGACTGACATTCCTGTATTATCAAATGCAAAACCCATTAAAACAAAAGTTTGTGTGTGGGGGTGTGTTTCATACACACAGGAACACAAGGGAGTGCACAGGAGATTTAAAAAAAATGTATTGCATGTCAAAACCAATACATGAAGTCTAGCTGAAGACGGTACAACACAGGACCAGTTCTGAAAATGTGTCACTCTTTATTTAATCCACACTTCAGCAGAAGCAAGTAAACCAGGTCTCTCCTTCATAGGAGCTTCATCAGTACATTCACATGGTTAGGCTTGAAGAGGGAAAAAGTTGAGTATTCCTCATAAAGCAATCATCCCCATGGTAATTGGCCATAGTCTTTCACTGTGGAGCAGCTACTGTATTGACATTAAGATGTTGTTACTGTCTCCCTTAACCTGAGATATCTTGTGGTGCTTCTCGTCTCCGTTAGTTGGTCTGCCAGGCATCAGGTGTGCTTTATCATGGCTTAACTGAAAAATGATTTGCCACTGCTCATAGATGCTGTAATGCAATTGATCAGTGTAGGGTGTATCTTACACATTTTTAAGCACACTGTTATCCATGCTTTTTTTGTAGTCTATCCATACCTTACTTGGATTCTTCCCCTTTTTACATTTCTCCATTATAACTTTAACAACAAATGCTCCTTTGTTCCATATGACTTTGTTTTATTACCCATTTGTTCTATTGCCATAATTGAGGTTTTTTGTAAATGACTATAAACTGTTGGCATCAATTCCACTGTATAGTTTATAGGTCATCAGAAGGCAAGTTGTTAGTCTACAGTTTTTAGGGTAGCTTGCAGGTTCACTCTTAAGTAGCAGCATTGTTTTTCCTGTGTTCGGGAGGCGCATATAAATAGTTCTTACTCATAGCTAAATCTTCATGTAAAGATGTTAATACTTTTAGCCAGAAGTTTAGTACTGCATCAGGGCCTGGGGTTTTCCAATTAGCTTTTCTTAACTTTGTTTCAATCTTTCTGTCCGTTACTTCATCCCATTTCCTATCCTGTACATTTGAACTTTTTTTTTTTTTTTTTACTTCTATCCTTTTAACATCTTTATGTTCCACAGGATCTTCGTAGGTATTTCTCCAAAATGTGTTTATTTGTTGTTTTTTGCTGGTGTTTCAGTTCCTTTTGCCTTGTTTCCCAGTTCTCTGTAAAACGTTTCTGGGTCATCAGTAAATTGCTTATTTTGTACTTTTCCTTTATATTCAGCTGCATATCTTGTTTTTCTGCCTGTGGTGATATTTTTAGTTTATTTGCGATAGTGCACGGTATAGGTCTTGATCTCTTCTGATACTATGTATTGCTTTTATCACTTCTATCTTTGAGTATTTTTGTTGATCTTTTCCCTCTTCTGTACTCTTCTAACCGTGACACTTTGTTTTAATTGCATTATAGTTTTCGCTACTAGATAGTTCCATAATGGCATTTGATTTCTTCCCTTCCTTTCCTTTACTAACCTGTGTTTTTGAGGTAAGACTTCATCTGTTATTAATTTAGCTTGTTTACTTCTGTTGCATCACATGAATCTGTATGGACAGTCTTAATTACTGTGCTCATTTTTGTCAAACTTCTAACTTTTGGGGTTTTATTGACTTTCTGTAGTCTGTTTCTTTCATTGATGTTAATATGTTTGTTCATTTCTATTAAATCAAGCAACTCTTCTCTTAGACAGTTTTCTTCTAAACTGAGGGCACATTCTTTCTTCTCCGTTTCATTCGGCCAGTCTATAGAAAAGTTCCTGTGCCACATTCTCTTTAGTTTCATCCTGTGTCATCCATTTCTGTTTCATATGGGAACTCACTGGCCTGTCACTCCACAGCATTCTCAATATAAGTCTGAGGCCTGGACTAGTTTCGCTAGGGCATTGACCAGTGTGACTGGTATCCAACGCACTGAGGAGCACTGTCGTCATCATTATGACAATCTCCATAGGAGGAAGAGGGATACCCATTATAAGTGGATCGGGGATGTAGAGCAGGGAACACTTCACAGATGTATAATATGTATTGACCAATAGTAAAAAATTATAGCTGAATGTAGTCAAGACTGGTATTCATAATGGCATTCTGCTTTAATTTCTTTTTTTCACAGCTGCTGAAGAAAGGGCCTCGAATGTGAGGTCTCATTGCAGCATACCTGGCATGGATGAGGAAGTATGTGGTATGTATGCATATAGAAAGTACTTTTATTGTAGCTTTAACCGTTAGATTACTTGTTATTTTAGACAGTTGTATACAATTGAGCATGGGTGTCTCAATTGTAAAATAAAGTATCCATGGCTTGCTTACTCTGTAGCATAAACCAACTGCTTCACATTCTCAAATAACAGGGGCATGTAGAAAGTCTAAAAGGGCAGTATGCATGCATTAGTCTGTAGTCCAAAAGAAAAGTACAGTATTACAGTAGTCAGCAGTTGTGGGTTCAAGCACCACACTTCCCAAATATACAATAGTTTGTACAATAGAGTTATGTTTTCAACATTATATACACAATACTGTTTACTAATCATTATTATAGCAAGTTACTTTCAGACCTCAATCCCTCTGGCAGGACTGGCCTGCTGTCAAGTGTAAGCATGCATATGTGCAGTATATGCACACATGAATGATTGCTGGCTGCAATCTGATCACTACAAGTTTTTTCCAAGGATTTTAAGAATTTTGTTTAAATTATACATAATTGATTAATTTTTGTGTTAAGAGATTATTCTAATTATTTATATAGTTTTATTTATTGGATGTATAAGATGTGAAATTTTAAGTCGTGGTATTGCCAAACACTTAGAAAGCAAATGTAATTTACTAACTAATAATGATTAATATAATTACTGTTTAATTAGAAACAATTAAAATTAATTTGCGGATGTGACGACCTAGCTATATAAGCATTGTAAAAGGAACTAGTGACTATCTTGAAAAAGCCTGACATAGTCTCAGGCGAAAGCGCTTGTGTGGATATCACTTTTTACTGTTTGCCTGCATTTATTGTGTGTTTTTCGTGAATAAAAGAATTTATTTGTTTCACCCAGGAAGAATTCATTGGATTTCCTTCTTCTTCTTCTGCCTGTATTTTATCAGTTTTTGCTGGGACTGAGTTCGTGTTGGATTTCACTACTACAGTGTCCACTTGTTATTAACTTGGTAGTCTTCAAAGTAATAAAGAAATGTCTTCGGAGTTGGACATGTTAAAAGTAAAGTGTAACAGAACAGAGTGAAATAATTGTAGAAAGCTTTTGTATATTAACTATGAAGTTAGTAAAGTTTCCTGTTTTTTCTCACCCCACCCCCTGATGTCCTTCTATTCCAATGTTGCAGTATTCTACATGTGGGTATTCCCTTCTTTCCAGTTTGTCTGGCCAGGATTCAAAAGATTTTCAGTCCCTCTAGGTGCGTCGGACATCTGATGTGGCAGCAGGAACGTGGGCCATAAATGTGACGTCTGCACACACCAGCCCTCAGAACTTTTCAGTTGCCAGTCATATGCCAGGTGCTCCTGCTTCTTGTGGGCATTGAATCAAGAAAACTTCAGTTAAGTACCCTGTTGGGGGATCCTTTCAGTCCTATTGTTTTTTCATATAGTCTGTTCATGTCATCTGGAAAGGGCAAGTGTTTGTGTGGTCGGCAGATTCCCCTACAAAGGCACCCACGATCAGTGTCTCTTTTGTTTAGATAGGGAACATAACCACGAGAACTGCACTATGTCAGTCTTTCGTCCCCAAGACCTTACGTCGCCATCTTCAGGCGTTACATCTGTACCTAGAAAACGAATGGCGTTGGGGATCAAGGCCGTGACAGACACCCCATCTGAACCGCCAAAAAGAGGGCCAAGACCTTGCTGCCTACTACTTCAGCTGCGCCTCTACCGACCGTTCCTCAGTCTGTGGCCGACATCGGCTTGATCAAGGATTCTGCTTCCACCAATGTGGATAAAGCGGGTACCTCTGAGGAAGCCGCACAATCTCGAGTGGATGGCACGTCCTTAGAGGCTTTACCGACATCTACCTTAGACTCCGGGGGGGGGGAA
Organism: Protopterus annectens; assembly: GCF_019279795.1. NCBI lineage: Eukaryota > Metazoa > Chordata > Ceratodontiformes > Protopteridae > Protopterus > Protopterus annectens. The sequence continues at coordinate 806,984,878 of NC_056743.1, forward strand.
ACAGTGCTTTCTGTGGGTACATTGGATTTCGTAGCCATCACCCCTACGCCTGACCCAAGGCCTTCGCCCAGCCGGACGCCAGCTTGTCCTCTTAAGGAAAAAAAAAATGTATCTCCTGCTTCTGAAAGCATGCCTGATTGTCAGTCTTTCAGCCAGAATTTATTTAATACCTTCATGGCCCTTAGACCTACTACTACAGGGACCGTTTCACTGCTCCTCCCCTCCTAAGTCCTAGACCTCTAATTCCTGAAAGGAGGGTAGAACATTTGGAGGAGGAGGAACTGTATGGTTCCTCAGAGGATTCCCAGTCCTACTCCTCTCGGATCTCTTCCCCCGTGGGATACGGATCTCCAGAAGAAGGCCCTATTGAGCCTGACTCCCCAGTGGAAGATTCTACCTTTGGGTAGACTATCAACATGATGAAAGACCACTTTTAAGTGGGAAGCCACAGATATGACGGAAGTACAAAAGAGGATGCTATGTAGTCCAATCTCACCTTCATTCTTACCCGTGGGATTCGGAGCCTAACCTTGGCTCCAACTCGGCCATACTGTAGCTCGAAGTCTTCAATTGGCTCGTGGCTAAGCAGTATCTCATCATGCAACAGGTCTATTCCCAGATCTCATTTGCCGCTCGTTATGCTCAGACGTGGTCTCGCTTTTGGCCAGGGCTAAGTATACTGTTTATAAACTTTTTATAAACTTTTGACTTGTTGCTCAAAAAAGTTATTTTCATAGCTCTCCGTGCATAGTAGTGGTGTTATACTGCCTTTGTTTTGCTTCTTTTGCTGTTTTTGTGGCGTTTTCATTGGCCATTTTGGTATCTCGTTTGTTTCCTTTCTTCCCACAGGCTAGGCCCGTTTCAGTTAGAGAATCTAGTCCTCCCCGTTGTTTCCATGTGGTCTTTGGTTTGGTGCTCCATTCTGTTAGCTTATTAGTGTTGTCGTGTCTGGCTAGTGCTGCTATCCTGCCTTTGTTTCCCTGGGCTAGGACCATTTAAGTTAGAGGACCTAGTCCTCCCTGTAGTCTTTTTCCCGCTGGTTACTAGGCCGGTTTTAGTTAGAGGCTCTAGTTTCCCGTGCAGGGTTTAGTTGGTTGTGTGTGTACGTATTGCTTTGTACCTGTGTGTGTTCTCCTTTATTCAGCATGTCCAAGGATTCTAAGGAACACAGGCCTTCTGGCTTTAAAAAGTGTGTTGAGTGCAACAATAAAATGTCTTTGACTGATGGGCACTCCGTGTGCGTGTACTGCTTGGGGGCTATTCACCTCCAAGAGTCCTGCTTGTTTTGCCATTCCTTCAGTCCCCGTGTACTACACGAGAGGAAGAACAAGTTCATTTTGAAAGGACTGCTTAAACACTCCTTCGAGGAAGACTTGGCTAAGTCTTCCAGTGCCTTATCCTCTTCAGCTAAAAAGGACAAAAAGACTTCTAAGAAGTGCTCTCCAGCTCTGTCTGTTTCTTCGGAGCTGCCAGAGAAAGTTGCTAGAACAGCTTCTCCTTCTTCAGTTCCATTGCCTTCGGTGCTGGCAGAAGGTAGTGTCTTGACTAAGTCCATATTGGCTCTCAGCCTTTCGGAGCCGGTCACGGATATTTTGGTTCGGATTCAACCGGTTTCTCCTTCATGCAAGTCCCCTTCTATATCCTCCAGGTCCTCGAGGACCCTTTCCAATGATGACGTAGATAGAGTGGTGAAGAAACTGCTTCAGTCATCGGTGTTGGCCAAATTGATTTCGGCTCCAACCCAGTCGGCTCCGGAGACTATGGCCTCCTAATCCTTTGTTCCTCCGAGCCTTTCTCAGCCTTCAGAGCCAGAGTTGTCGGTTCCGTCGGGTACCGTTAGGTCGGTTCCAGTAGCGTCGCCTGGCCTGTCTGTTTCGATTTCCGCTCTGACCCCGTCGACTCCGTCCACAGGGTCGAGGGTCCACGGTTCTCTGGTCGGACCCGAAGGGGAGGGCTCGAATCGATCTTCATCGGTTCTGAGCCTTCCTCTCGGTGCTTCGGCTCGAGTGAGCTTGGACCCAACATCTGCTTCTGACCACATCTCCTCGGTGCCGAGGGCTACTACTGTATCCTCTACAGTCTCTACAGTTAGTCAGCTTTCGGAGCAGGGGGTCAGCCTTCGAGGTTATGAAGAGCGTGCTGGCCAGGTTGCCAGCTGCATCCTACGGCACCGATACTCTGCCCCCTCCAGCACCGGTGTCAGTTTCGGATCACCCTCTATCCCTGGACAGCGGAGACCCAAAGCCTCAGGATACCTCCATGAGTGGTCCCCAACTTTCTGACATCTCCCCAGAGTTTTTGCCTGAGGAGCCTGCCAGAAAGAGATTGTGTAAGAGGAAACACCTCGACTCCCCGGATGAGTCTTTCATGTCGGACACAGACCTCGAGGAGCAGAGGGGGGTCCCCCAACTCGTCGTCTGAAGATCTATTTTTCAGATATCCTTGATCTTGAAGCAGAGAGGCGACTGGCCCTCCAAATCCCCTTCTGATGAGGAGTTGGTGTTCCTGAATGCTTTTCAGGTCTTAACCCTCCGCCTCTTGGGTTTCTCCCCCTTTCGATGAGCTACTAGATCTTGTCTGTCGAAAGGTGTGATTGGCTTAAGTACTGGTGTCATTCAAAGGGGATCCAATGCCTGTCAGCTTGGGATGATATGCTCGACAAGCCACAATGCTTCGCTAGAGACGGCTTGCACCTGTCACCCCTGGGCTTTCGGATATTGGCAAAGGCTCTTGCTACCCCCATAGTGCCTTTTTTAGGCAAGGCTCAAAAGACAAACCCACCTCCATAGGTATCACAAGGGATAAGAAACTAAGAGTAAACTCTCCGTAGCATGGAGAACATCGATATCTGTGCAGTAACAGAAACCTGGTTCAGGGCTCCCGAGAGCACCCCAGCACTACCAGGTTATACCTCATACCATGCTTTTCGGCCCCAAAACTTGGACCGAACCACAAAAGGAGGGGGAGTATCGATATTCATCAAAGATACCCACACCTCCAGGTTGGTGGCAAAGCACGAAGCATCAGAGACTATCCATGTGCAACTAACAGTGGGTAAAACTACCTTCCAGTTTATAGCCTGCTACAGACCACCCTCCCAAACCCAGGAACCCCACTCGGCCTTCCTGAGAACACTGGAAAATATGAAGGTCTCTCCAAACACCATTATATTGGCGACTTCAACTACCCAAACATAGACTGGGAGCATTACTCTAGCTCCAACACCCTAGCCCAAAGGTTCCTAGAATGTATAAACTCAAATGCTATGGAACAACTTGTTACCACTCCCACAAGAAGGGAAAACATACTGGACCTGATCATCACCAACATGGGGACTCTATGCTCCAGACCAGAAGTGTATCCCTCACTGGTAAGATCAGACCATAAACTAATCTCACTGGATATTCACATCCCGACTCCACCCCTGCCCAGAAAACCACAGTGAAAACTTCTCTAAAGCAAATTTCACACTCCTCAAAACAGAGGTGGAATCCTTCAAAGCCCCGAGCCTGTGGAAAATATGGCCCAGACCACAGAATCCTTTATAAACGCATTCTATGAACACCTTCAGGAATGCATGGATCATGCGATCCCAAATAAAACCAAGACCCAATCCTCCAAAGGCAGGCGTCCTGTCTGGTGGACCCCAGCCATAAACAAACTATACAATAGAAGGGGAAGCTACTAAATGATAGAGCAAAATCCCAAAAGGGAAGGCATCACTGATCAGTATTAGCAAAAACTACGGGCACACATAAAATTGTCTAAGGCCAGCTTGAGAGAAAAATTGCACAGGACACTAAGGATAATCACAAGGCTTTCTTTAGTTATGTTAAGAACCTGGGTGGTAATTCCCAGATATGCTCAGAATTAGTCCAAAATGACAAAAATACACCGACCCACAGACATTGCCAACATCCTAGCTGACAGGTTCAGCAAAACTTCTCCCCTCCCACCAAAATGGGAAAATATCTATCCCAGCAGAGTGCTGCCCCTGACATCTCAGATGCTCAGGTAAGGCCCTCAAAACACAGCATCAATGGGGAAGAAGAGCTAAACCCAAACATAAAACTACTGTTCAATCTCAGCCTTACACAGAATATGTGCCCAAAGAGTGGCGTACAGCAACAGTGGTCCCTCTCCACAAAGGTGGTGCCTCAACGGATCCTGGAAACTATCGCCCCATAAGCCTGACTAGCTTGGTCTGCAAAGCTATGGAAAGGATCGTCATGGACCTCATAAATAAAGATATTGGGGACCTACAAACACTGGATCCTACCCGGTTCGTCTTTGTTAAGGGCAGATCCTGCCTCTTAAACCTGGTTGATTTCTTTGAAACAGTCACCAAGGCCATTGACGAGGGGAAGGTGGTCCACACAGCCTACCTGGACCTTGCAAAAGCCTTCGATACAATACCCCACTCGGGCATAAAGATAAGCTCACCAGCTTAAATATAAACCCCTATGTCACTAGATGGATTGCAAACTGGCTCAAGGACAGAACCCACATGGTTAGAATTGCTGGAGCCATGTCAGACTCCAAACCAGTTACAAGTGGTGTCCCACAAGGCTCAGTCCTGGGACCTCTCTTGTTCAGTATATATTTCTCGGAGGTACAGGCCAACACGGTAGGACTGTGGCTGACCAAGTTCGCAGATGACTGCAAACTGGGCGCCATAATCGACTCTCCAGCCGACACAAGCATCCTCCAAAAGGGCCTCATAGAAACAGACAACTGGTGCCAGAGCCATGGCCTCAAGCTAAATGCCAAAAAGTGTATAGTCATCCCCTTTGGCAAAAACAAAGTGCCCACAAATTACCACATGGGTGGTAATCCGTTAAGTACAGAAGAAGTAATTAGGGACTTGGGGACCCAAGTTGATAGCAATCTTTCATTTGACAACCACGTGGCCAAAGTGGTTAGAAAAACATTTTATATAGCCCACCTAATCATGAAGGGATTCACATCTAGATCAGGGGACGTCATCGTGCCTCTTTACTCATCCCTCATCAGGCCCATAATTGAGTACAATGCCCCTTTTGGGATGTACCTTATCAGACACCTGCAGCAACTGGAAAGACCCCAAAAGTACCTCACCAAGAGGATCAAAGGGCTCAAACAGATGCCATATGCTGCCCGGTTAAAGAAACTCCAGCTCTACTCAGTGGCGTACCACCTGTTCAGAGGCGATCTGTGCCTGATGTATAAAGCCATGCCCAACCCGGAATTAATGGACATGCTGCACCTCAGAAAATCCAAATCCCATCGAGCTACGTGCTCGAGAGACTTGAACCTCAGCACTGAAATAAATAGGACATGCTGGAGGGACAGATTCATAACCCAGAGGCTCCCTTCACTCTGGAATAAAATCCCAGTCCAGGTTAGTCAGAGTCCCTCATTGACTCTCTTCAAGAGGAATTTTGATGAGTGGATGGGAGATCGTAGGTTTACCCCGGGTATCACTTCTGTGTCACTGTTAGACAGATGCACAGTATACTAACCTCGAAAAAGGGCATAGCAAAATAAATTTAAAATGGGTGGCGAAAGCCAAACACATTCTGGCTAGGCTTATAAATGCCCTAGGGCAGATAGCCTAGTATGCACCTATGAAACTCCTGACACTGTGGAACCAGTCCCTAGGAGACCCAATACGTTTTTGTCCGTCCCCACTGAAGGAATATCTAACAAAAGGCGTTCTAGTAATTGCCATGGTGTTGGCAGCAGCCACCATGAAGGAACTTGCTGAAACTTCTTCTACCGTCCATCTGCCTAACAAGGAGTCCCGGGCTATGGACAGGTATGGGAAGCATGTGTTTACCTCAGCGGCCTTTACACTGTGGTCACTGAACTACTTGACGCATTTTAGAAGGCTCCAGAGAAATCTCTTAAAAGAGCTAGTTGATTCTCTACAGGGTAACATTTCTGATGCCGTGGCACAGAAGGTCAGTGCACAGAAGTCTACCCTAAATTCCCTTACCAACTCTTCCATGAAGCTGATCTCATACGAAGCTGACAGAGCGAGTAGGGCAGCGGGTTCCGGAGTCTCTCTTAGGAGACACTCCTGGATGCGCCTGTGCAATTTCGCGGAGGCCTTCAAGTCTGTGTTCATCAGTGCCCCCTTTGACGGTTCATCATTGTTCGGAACCAAGGTGAAGGACACTCTCACTAGGTGCAAGCAGGAAGGAAAAACCCTGTCTGTCATGGGAGTCCATTTTTCCATGCCTTCTAGACCTTACCCTAAGGACCAGAAGGATAGGAAAATGTGGTTCAGGAAGTCACAGAGGTTTTTTCAGGATGGACAAAGTGATTCCCCTTCCAGAGGCAGGGGACGTGGTGGAAATTCAGGTAGATGCAGCCCTAGAGGCAGAGGAGGCCCACGTAACCAGGGGGACCGTGATTCCTTTTGGCTTCTCCCTACCAGCGCTCCTGAAGGGAGGCCTGACTGTGTGTCTCTGGAGCCGGTCGGGGGTTGCATTTCTTTATTCCCAGAAGCCTGGCAAGACGTCACCCAAGATGAGTGGGTATTAAAGATAATTTCCAGAGGTTATCATATTCCCTTCTCTTCTCCTCCCCCGCTAACCAAGAGAATCCCAGACATTCCACCCAGTCACAGGGATTCCACAACTTTAGAAATAAAAAAGTTGCTTTCAAAGAGAGCCATTCAGCCTGTCCCCGCAGACCAAGTAGGATCAGGGACTTACTTCAGATTCTTTTTGGTGCCAAAAAGAACAGGGGACCTGAGACCCATCTTGGATCTTAGCCGATTGAACCTTCATGTACAAAAGTCCAAGTTCCATATGGTCACCTTACAGTCAATACTCCCTCTGTTAGGGAAAGAAGTGTGGATGTGCTCCATCGACCTCAAAGATGCTTACCATATCAAGATGGACAGGGCATCGAGAAGTCATCTACCCTTCTGGCTGGGAGCCAGTCATTTTCAGTTTTGCGCTCTGCCCTTTGGTCTCACCACAGCCCCCAGGGTGTTCACCAAATGCATGGTAGTGGTAACGGCTCACTTGAGAGGTCAGGGATTCCAAGTGTTTCCGTACCTGGATTACTGGCTCCTTTCTGCCACCACCAGGCATCTACTGTTACAGACCAGGGACGCCACCATTACACTGTGGCAAAGGTTAGGAATTACTCTGAATTGGAAAAAATCTGCTTGTTGCCCTTCACAGCATCACTTTTATCGGCGCCAAACTGGATATGATCCTCATGAGGGTCTTCTTACCAGAAGAGAGAATTCAGGCTCTACAACATCAGGTCTACGCCTTACTACCATTGAGGAAGGTCAAGGCAAAAGTGGTCCTCAAGTTATTAAGGACCATGGCTGCTAGTTCTCCTTGCCAGACTACACATGAGGGTTCTTCAGTGGCTGCTTTTCACCCAGTGGTCACTACAGCAACTTCCACTCACCCATAGGGTGTTTAGAAATGTGTTTATATAATGAACTGGACCCCTTTTTGTTTTTGAGATCACTAAGATGTTCCCCTATCCTAACTTTAAAAGGATGGGAAGTTTGTCCAACATAGAAAGCTCGACAATTGCACTGGGCCAAATACATCACCCAAGATGTACTGCAATTGGCAAAACATAATATATCATAAACTTGTGGACAATTTTGTGAAGACAAAGTCCGACATTTCAACACCCTGGGGCAGTAGGTATAATGACCACATGGATAGCATCCAAACACATCCAAACCCCCATTATGTTATGTAGGGGTGACATCACGAGGGCCAATCATTTGCAAATCAGCAAGATAGAACTGATTTATTCTATCAAAATCGAGATCATGTCAAGTCTGATTTGCTTAGATTGGTTACAACTTATGGGAGGAATACAGTTGGATTCATGAACATTATCCGTAAGTATTGGTATCTGTTAAAATCTGATAATGTCTTGGAGAAATATGTAGGGGACTGGTGTCATTACTCATTTCAGAAAGGGCGGTCTTTGGGCTCTCTCTTTAGTCATTACAAGAAGGTTTATTACAGAGATACATGTTCCATTACTCAAGCTCACCTTTTTACAGGCCCTGTTTTTGGATGCTATCCATGTGGACAAACTTTCCGTCCTTTTAAAGTTAGGATTGGGGAACATCTTAGTGATATCAAAAACAAAAAGGGGTCCAGTTCATTATATAAACACATTTCTAAACACCCTATGGGCAATTTTTGTTTTATGGTCATTGATCACATCAAGGACAGACATGTACAATCCCATGTTCTACATGATAAGCTCACTTATAAAGAGAAAATGTGGATCATCAAACTAGGGGCTGTATTTTTCCCTGGCTTGAATGATAATTTTTGAGGCATCCAATTCATATAGTTGTTATATTTGGGTTTATATACTCATTTATATAATTGGGACAGCTGGGTTCATTTGTAACACATTTCATGTATTTTTGAACTAGTGCACTATTTTATTGATGCACCAGAGGGCACTCCATGCTTCCTATATGAAGTTTATGTAAGTTTCAAGACAGGAAGTTAGTTTTTGTCTTTATTTTGTACATCATGTTTGGTTGCTGATGAAGGATTTATCGAAACCGGTGCAACCATGTTGGTGTACGGTTATGTTATCTTGCTGTCTTGAATTTGGACCTTAAATGAAGATTGCCTGATTCCAGGAATTTAGTGCTGGCTTTTCTTTTTTAACTTTGGTATACCTCAAATCTGTTTCCCTCCTCCATAAACAGGCAACTCCCTGGTTACTGCACCAGGACACCCGACCCCAAGGCAGTGGCAACAGATGCCTTCTCAGTGCCCTGGAAGGGGAAATTTCTGTAGGCATCCCCCTCTTCCCCATAATTCAGAGAGTACTGCTGAAAATTCAGCAGGACACAGCAAACATCTTGCTGGTGACTCTCTACTGGCCAAGACAGCACTGGTTTCCCCTCCTCTTTCATTTGTCCAAGGGCAGTCACCACAAGTTACCCCCTCAGTGGACCTGCTCACACAACACAAGGGGGGACTCAGATTCACCCACAGTGGCAATCCTTGCAACTCACCCTGTGGCTGATAGGATTCAGGATTCTGATCTTCAGACACCTGTACAACAAGGATGTGCTAAATGTCCTGCAAGAGGCCAGGAAACCCAACACAAGAAAATCCTATCTTTCAAAGTGGAAAAGGTTTTCTATTTGGTGTCAAAAAAGAGAGTTGAAACCTGCTGGAAAGTGACATTCCCCTAATCCTGTCTTACCTGTGTCAACTAATGCAGACAGGACTAGCTTACTCATCTCTAAAGGCACATTTGTTTGCAATTTCTGCTTGTTTACCTCTGGACCCTCTCCTTGGCTCCAGACTTCTGGCTAAACTTTTTCTCAAAGGGGTACTTCACTTAAGATCACCCAGGAAACCCCCCCAGACAATAACTATATATTAGAGAAACTCACTTTAGCCTCCTTTGAGCCAGCAGACAAGGCTCCCATAAAATTTTACACATGGAAAACTTTTTTTTGGTAGCTCTGACCTCAGCCAGAAGGGTCTCAGAGTGGCAAGCTCTTATGGTTGCACCACCCTTCTTAGTCTTCCACCATGACAGGGTTACTGTCAGGACCAATCCATGATTCACACCCAAAATAGTGAATGACCTATCCTTGAACCAGGACATTCACCTGCCTACCTTTTTCCCCAACCCGCAGAGGGATAGTGAGAGAGCGCTTCATTCCCTAGACATCCACAGGCAGCTTAGGTTTTACCTACATAAAACCAAGCCCATTAGGAAATCAAACCAGTTGTTTATCTTCTTCCATCCCAGGGCTCTGAGGAAAGCATTGACCAAACAGACCATTTCGGCCTAGATCTCCAGGGCCATTTCCTTCTGTTACCTTCACCATGGGAAGACCTTGCAGGGCAATGTCAAAGCCCACTCCACCAGAGCAATGGCCTCTTCTGGAGCCTTCTTTAAAGGGCTAGATACCAACACCATACTTTAGGCAACCACCTGGTCCTCTGTGCACACCTTCACCAAGCACTACAAGCTAGACCATATCTCCAGAGCCAGGGCGGGGTTTGCCAGGGCTATCCTACATGGATTCCTAGAAACCTCTTCTAGGCCTCCACCCAGTTCTCAGTGAGCTTTGGTACTCCTCCACATGTAGAATACTGCAACATTGGAATAGAAGGACATAGGAAAGTTGTGTAAAATCTTACGATAACCATGAATGCCCTTCTCTTCCATGTTGCAGTATTCCTTCCCTCCCTACTTCCTCTCCTGTCAGGTTGCACTTGCTCTCCTGGGTGACACTGGACAGGCCCTGACTGGGGCTTTTTAGGTTCTGAGGGCTGGTGCATGCAGACATCACATTTATGGCCCATATTCTTGTTGCCATGTCAGACGTCCGATGCACCTAGAGGGACTTAAAATCTTTTGAATCCTGGCCGGATGAACTGGAAGGAAGAAGGGTAAACCCACATACTGCAACATGGAAGAGAAGGACATATATGGTTATGGTAAGATTTTACGCAACTTTCCCTTTTTTATTGTTTAATTTGTTTTCATTTTATGTATACTTTTATATTTCTTTGTTTTCATTTATTATGTTGTTTATATTTGTCATATAATTTGTTTTTATTATTTTTGTTAATGTTTCATTTTTGTTTTTCTTTGTTCACCTGTTTATTTTATTTATTTATTTATTTGTTTGTTTTATTTTATAATTGTTCATGTATTTTATTACTATAGCACAGCAGGGTAGGCAGATCCCCTGGGATCCTTCTACTGTCACTCCACAGGCTACAGCACCAAAGCCCAGCACATCTGGGCTGCAGCCTGGCAGCACCCATTCTACTCCCCCTGCACTACCTGGGCCCTCAACTACCTGGGCCCTCAGGTAGTTCTGCCCCAGTGGGTAGGCCTGCAGTCCTCTCTGGGAGTAGTGATGGAGGGGGTGCATTTGTCACCTGGAATGAGTTTCCAGGTATGGTACATAGAATTATACACCGCACAGTGGACACATGCATATGCCAGATGGAGCACCTGCTCTGTGTCCTGGTAGAGAGCACCCATTGAAGACGCACATCAGGCACTGCAGCTGCTGGTGCAGTGGGGGGACAATGGTGACAATCCACTGGGTGAGGACTTGATTTCCACTGTCACCCATCTGGACATCCATGAGACCTTGATTTCCACACCCTCGCCCCAACCATGGTGTTCACCCCCTTGTTTCCTTCGCATCCCTGTATCTTGTCTTGTATGTCCTGTCTGTCAGCAATTGTTTCTTCACCGTGCTAACTTGTCTGCCCTAGACATACCTATGTCCCTTCCCCAACATTCCTCTCTCACCAAAAAAAATGGGCACCTGTCCCAATAACAAATTTGCCCTATATATAGCTCTCCATTTTGCACACGTCTACTTGACACGCGTGATTCTGTCCAATTGGCTATACAACGTCATTATGTTGTCACCGCTGTCTCTGGAGGTGACAGTCAAAATTCACTGTTGAAGAAATGGATAGCTGTGGTTCTATCTTGCACCCTTCCTGAATATTCCTGCCCTCCTTTCACTTTCTTTCCCCCCTGATTGCTCCCCATTTCACTACTTTTCCTATCTTCCCTATTTCTTTTCTTTAAAGAATCATTGTGCAAGCACTATCGTTAAGCAATGGTAAATGTCAGTAGTATCAGTAAATGTATGTAAACTTGGCATGCACACTTGTAAAAGTCATGCCTATGCCCCATTTTGAACCCAGTACCATCTCCCTCCAACAACAATGCATTAACCCATCTGGACACAGAGTCAGTTCTTTAGCAGGTGTATTTTATACAATCAATATTAACTGTCACATTTTATGTTTATATTTACCTTTTGTACTCCCCAGTGCTTGCTTCTTATATCACCAGTGTCATGTTTCCAACATTAACTATGTATGAAACATCATTGCATGATAGACATTAATGTTCTCTAAAGCATAATGCACAATCCACATTTATTTTTATAAAGCATGTGTGTGCCATGCTGCATGTGACATCCCCACTCTGGGCCAGTAATCAGTGAGCCTGAATCCTCACCACTGACACTGGAGAGGGACATTCACTTGGAACAAAAATGGATATATCCAGTATTTCCAGATGGAGCTCTCTGCATCAAGCACAATTTCACTTAAGAGAACACAGGGAACACACACCGTTCCAGGGTCCGGGTTCCCCCTCTGTCCAGATCACCAATAAGACATCCCACTGACACAGTTGTAGGGTTGAATCCTCAGCTGAATGTTCAAGCCAAGTCCTCCAGCACCCTCTGTGTGAAATCAGTGTTTCATGTCCTTGCTTCAAGTAGCTGACACACACACACTTTGAGATTTGATTTTCACACACACACACCCCTGGGAAAGGCTGGCACAGATTTACTAGCTATGCCTCCTCCTGCCCAAACTATAAGGTAGTTACACTGCTACCAGACACCCCAAAGCCAGTTACTCTAAGACTTGTGCTTTGTTACCCAATTATATTGAGTGAAGTAAATATTAATACAAATGGTAATGTTGACCAGACAGGCTTTCAGGAGTGGCCACCGTGTCACCAATAGATACAAGTATTCTCAAAAGTTAAAAAAATTCTCTGAAGGACCAGCCACAATGAAAAGTTTAAATATATTTAATAATAAGTAATAAAAGAACTACTAAATATCTGTGTACATTAAACACCAGAGTTTGTGGCAGGACATATTAGAAGTAACACAGGTGGGCAAATTCACACAGTTACAGAAAAACAATACTTAACTAATCTCGCTATATTTTCCTGACTGATGTAAAGAATTATTATCCCCTGGTTATTTACTAGAACAAGGCAAGATGAAGTAGGTCAGAGATCCTTCTTTGTCAGGTTACAAAAATGGAGTGCTCTGATACTTGTCTCACCTAGCATTAAACATTATTTTTAGTGATGAATTACAGAATGACATCACATACATCTGGTCATCTGAATTCTGGTTTCCTTGCTTCCTCCCTTGGCTAGAAACTTTCAGGATTTACCACATAGGTGTCAATAACACACACACACACACACACACACACACACACACACACACACACACACACACAACCTTGCTAAGATCTGCTGAAGCTTCTGGAAGTCGTAAAACAATTTCAAACCTCCACTCTTCCAGAGTAGCAATTAGTTCACCCCAATAACAATGCAGGAAGCTTCCTAGTACAGACTTTTTGTTTTTTGTTGCATTGAGAACTGTAAGATACAATATTTATGGCCTAAGCCAGGTAATTTAATTTCAAACTATTTTCAAAGTTTGAGATTAATCTCATCTCTTCCAGTATCCTCTGTTAAAACGTATACATTTAAACAGTTGCAATAATACATAAATATTTCTATTTGTGTCTATCAGGGCACACTGTTGGTACATGTTTAACAAAACCAGATTTACAATGCATGTTTCATCACAAGCATCTGTATAAATCAGCTTGATATACAAATGACATATAATTCTTTACAAATTTCCAGCTAGCTATGCTGGCATATGTTACATATCCACTATCCAACTTCTGCTAGCATAGCTGTTAAAACCTCTCATCATCACACTGTGACTCATGCAGCCTCGCTAAGCAAGGCAAATAAGTATGGTAATAAAAGAAATGAGAATAGCAGTAGCTACAGATTCATTTGCAACCAGTTCTATGTGGCCAAAGAAAGGAACTTATCACTGGCTGAAGTCAAATGCCTGCAGCCAAAGATTCAGTTAAGTAGCAGGTGTATGCAACAGCAGTGAAGTCTGCAATTTTCTTTTCAGCGTGTAAAATACACCTGCTACTCAACTGACTCTAGCACCATCTGTTAATGCATTGATCCAACCTTGGTTTGGTTCATATGGTACAGGGTTAAACTACAGGTGTATGTAGCAGTTTCACATACTTTTAAGTGTAAAGAAATATAAATTGTGATACTTATGAATATGTGTAATCCTTTTTGTGGAACATGGCGGTGGTTTCAAATACAGGTCTATATAATAGTTGTAATTGATTTTCCCATAGGTGGTCATTGTTACGTAATGTGCACAGATTTTCTAAAGAAAAGAAATGAGAAAAACAGGAAAGTGGTGAAATGGGAAGCAAGCATGGGGAAAACAAAGTGAAAAAGAGACGAATGTGCAGGAAGGGTGTAGGAAAGAACCATAGCTATTCATTTCTTCAATAGAAAAAAAATGATCAAATGTATACAATATTAGATGAATTTGGACTGACACCTCCAGAGAGAGATGGCCACAATACAATCATGTTGTACAGCCAATTGGAACAAATCAAGGGTGTCATGACACTGGCGTGAAATGGATACTTATATATGGGACGATTGTTTTTTTGGGGGAGGGGCAGGTGCCCTTTTTACCTTTTTGGCAGAGAGAGGAATGTTGAGGTAAGGACCTAGGTGTGTGTGGGTAAAGTAAAGTGGGTAGGTGAGGAAGCAATGACAGACAGGACATACAGGAAGAGACACTGGTGTGAAGGACACGAGGGGGGACACCATGGCTGAGTAGAGGTGGTGACATCAAGACCCCATGGGCATCAGGTTTGGAGATGGTGAGAATAGAGTCCTCACCCAGTGGACTGTCATCACTGTCACCTGACTGTACTGTTGGCTACAGTGTCCTGACATCAACGTTTCCTTGTATTATTCAGAACAATAATGGAGAGCAGCGTCTCCACCCATTGTAGGCATGTACCAAGTGTGTGATGTACAATCCTACCCACCAACCCTGGCAGTTCATCGCAGGTGATAAAATCACCACCTCTGCTTCTGCTCCTGGAGGGAACCACTGGCCTTTCCTGCAGGGAAGAGCTGCCCAAGGGCCCAGTTGTTGCAAGGGCAGCAGAGGGGATGCTATCAGGGTGTATCCCTAACATGCTAGGATGTGGTGCTGTAGCCGATGGAGTGGGGCAGGTGGCTCCCATGAGACAGGCCTACCCCATTCTGCTGTGGAAAGAAAAGAGGGGGAAAAAGAATATAAGGGGCAGGGAGACAGAAAAAAAGGGAGAACATTAGCAACATCATAAGTGACATACAGAGCAGTGATACAGTTATTTCACTCTATTGTGTTACCTTTACTATAAACAGTAAACAGTACAGACTGTAATCAAACTATGTTTCTGAATACCCATTTGATAACAGATGCACACTATAGTGCAGATTTCAGCCAGTAGTCCCCTTCATGTGCACATATATTGTCCATATGTAGGCTCCAGTTCTACTAATTACATTTTCCAGGAAGCCATTTCTGCCACTGCTAGAGAGGTCTGCTGTTAGTGCAATAATGATGAAAACATAACAGTACTTGTTCATTTGGTAATTGTGGTATTTGAACCCACAACTGCTGACTACTCTTTACTACTGTAGTGTTGTGTTCCCAGCGAGTACTGCATGCATACCTCCCTTTTACAGTATGCTGTATTTTTTACAGTACTGTATTCACAGGCCTCAAACTCTTACAAAAATAAATGTGGCCAAAGTCATATGTAATAGGGGCCAAAGTCTGAAAAATAGGGATGACTCTTGCATACTTGCTCTTACAAACTTAACATGATACAGTAACAGGTTTTGCACTTGCATGACTTCTCTGAATGGTCTGTGGTCTGAGTCTCACATGTCTGACATTATTTAGTGACGCCAGTCCTCAACCTTTATGTATTTTGACTGAAAACCACAATTATATCTGTAACTATACAAAGACTGTGGATTCTGTGGAAATGTGTACAGTTGACAGGTATTACTGCATTGTATAACAACTAAGCCCATACCTCAAAACCTCTTACGGCTAAAAATGTGGACAAAGCAATAAATACTGGGGTTACAAAGGCACACAAAATAGCCACACATTTTACGTATTCTTCTGCAAACCTAGAAATGTTATACAATAACGAGCTTTGCAGTAGCACAGATGTTCTGAAAGGTATGAAGTACAAGACACAAATGTCATTTTCTTACTGCAGTCCTCAATGCTTTGGCTAAGATTTGCAAGACAAATACAATTTATTTATTTATTTATTAACATTTGATGACCAGGAAAGTCCACTGGGTTAGAGACCCATTTTCAGTGGAGGCCTGGGGAGAAAAGCTCCACAAAAAGTAATATACAGAGAATAAAATACATTGAAACATAGGTGTAACAGAGAGCTTAAAAGTCATGAACAAGGTTAAATACAATATTACAGAATACAAATACGATACAAATACAAAATTCAGATAAGTAGTACAATAGTTCAAATATGAGTTCTGTGAAGGAGAGTTTTACAATGGATAAAGGGAGTAAAAATATGAAGAGTATGGTAAAGTGTTTATGGTGGTTTGGATGTAATTAGGCTGGAGCAGATTGGATTGTTGAGATAATGGTCCCCATTTATGAGAAGAAAACCAAAATTATGAGGCAACAATCTGAACATTCTGCAAAACCCATACAGTTGAGAGGTATTACAAAGCAGTCTTTTACTTTAACTGCTACAATAACAGTACTGTTATGATGCATACATAATACATTCTGCTCATATCTTTGCCAATCGACTTTCAATGAAAAACAGAACAGAATACCATTATGAATACCAAGCCTGACTATATGCAGCTTTAAACTATTACAAGTAATGGCTAAAAGTCATGCTTACATACCTGCGGGGTGCCACTAGTCTGACAATCCTCGATCCAACAGTTCTGGGTATCCATCCTCCTCATCCTAAGGTCTCGGTAGTGGTTCCTACACTGTTCATCAGTGCAGGAGATACCAGTAGCACTAGTTTAGAACCCAGGCCACACTATTCCATGCCTCTGTCTTTAATTGAGCCATGATAGTGCCTCTGCAGGACCTGGGCCCTACAGTCATTCACTAGGAGTCCAGCAAACACTTACTCCTGAACACCCCACCTTTGAGCCCTAAATCTCAAACCCTCTCCAGAAACGGCTTCCATGTCTGCCATAGAGCAAGTCCAATGTAGAATGATATTTTCCCGTCAGTTGCATGTATTGCATTTACTCAGAAGGCACACTTTTTGATTTGGCAACATTTGAAAAAAAGCTGTACTTTGCTTACCATCACACAAACAGGGGGCAAAGGGTGCAGCGTGTTTGTGTGATGGTAAACGATGCAGAAGTTTGGTAACTAATGCAATTTCTATGTTTGAGATGCAGGCAATTCTGTTAACTGTGTTGGTCCAAAGGGAAGGGCATGCCAAGCCACATAGCAGGAATATACTTGCCTGAATATAGTACACATTATATCCATAGTCGTACTTTTGCTATTAATTAGACAATGCATAGATTAATAATTACATAACTGACACAATATTATTGTCAGTCATAAGTCATATAGTATTATATAAACTACAGTAGTTCACGTGCTGTGAGAGTGACTATAATGTGAATTGGTACAACATTAAAATTGAATGACATTTTCTATATTTGAACCCTGGACCATATGGATGTTAGTCCTACACTGACAGCTATTGCCACAGAAAGTTGGGAAATTCTTTGTGTGTCAGTTCATTGCTGAATACTGCAATGTCACAACAGTAAAACAAAGACTGTACACCTTGTACTCTTACCTAGTACCATCTAGACTTCAGACCTAGACTTAATACCTGCAGATACAGATTAAGTTACACAACATCCCCTAAGTTAGTATTCATTGTTAAGTTCTTGCTGTTAACCACAGCACAACAGTGCGTAACAAGTTTGAACAATGCTCAGTTACATTACTAGAAAGCATCCAGTTTCTATTTTTTGGCTGTGTAGGTCCTGTCTGCTACCTGGGTGGTCCAGCCATCCATTTTGCACAGTGCTGCTCTACATGCAAAACTGATTAGCATAGCCAAACCTGTTTGTGCCAAGTGGCACATTGCACAACAATGCACCCCCATCACCCACTAAAGTAAGACAGAAGGAGAAAGAAGAAAGGGGAAATACTGTTTACTTCACAGGAGGTATGTCTGCAGAGATCTGGATTTCCAGTCTCACTCCAATGAACCTTCAGAAAACAGGATGGGTGCTTTATCCCTGTTGGCCACACAAACAGCTTGGCAGGAAAAATGTTTAAGTTATCCATCATGCAACAATCTTCTAGATTTGGATGTACTGCACTTAGTGATCACACAACCAGTTAGGACTACTGCTTGAAATTATACCAATCTGTGTTGCTTGGCCATTCAGCAGTTATCTGACCAGTATTCAGAAATATGCAGTGTGAACGCCAGTCTACCTATTTACCTTACATTATGTGTGCATATTAACTGAGAATAGTATGATATGCAGTTGTTAGCAAATAAAGACCAAGTTGGATGGCACAAACAACCATACTCTGCTCTTTTGGTGGTGGGAGCAAAGGTGAATTCCTGTTATGGCACATGCAAGGGACACAGTTCTTTCAAGGTGGTGGGCCAAGTTGAGGTTATGTTATGGCACAACTTCTCTATGTAAAGATATTCCATTACAAATGTATGCTAAACTGAGACCATGCACTGATCACCAATACTTTGGAGAGAGAAATGCGTGAATTTTCCATAGCTGAAGACTACTACTTTCTAATGGACACATACAAGTGAAATAACTCTCTATCACGTTACTTAACTTTTTGTACACATCTCCACCTTTTACCTGCTTACTGTACCACATGATGACATACAAGTACTTGCCATAGTATTGTTATGCATTACAGTACATGTTCAGGACTTACCTAGTACATGCTGTGACATCCCTATGAAAAACAGCATGGAGTCTGCATGAATGCTTTATATCTTGTTGAATAGCCTCACAAGATTGGTTGACTAGCATGCAGTTCACCTGCTTATGTAGTAATTAGCATCTCTGGAGCACAGATTAAGATGCAATCCTTTAATAATGTACTTCATTATAAAAAGGCAAAGGTGTAGCTAGCTAAACTGATGTGGAAGACAGTACATTGTTCAACTCACTAAGACAATTGTATTTCTTCACAATATTTCTCTACAGGGGGGTATTCCACTCCAGCAGGTATTTTCCCATTTTGTTACCTATATATTGCATATGCTGGAATGTTAAGAATACATGTGAAATAGTGGTTTTCACTTTTTAATCTGTATGCATTACGTAGAAGTGTAATGATGATATGACCTTGGTTGTCAAGCCATTTTAGAGATACAGAGCATTGACAAAACCTGAAAAGGGAATGTGTTATAAATATGTACACATTACATGGACATGTCCTTTGATAGCACTTTTAGCATTTCAAAGATGTTTTGTTAGTGCAATGGGTCTTTAGCCTGTCATTTTGTTTGGGCGGGACAACGATGAGTTAGTACTAGGGTGCTAATTAGACTGCACTGTTATTTGGGTGGGTGAGCACATTATACTTACTGCTATGGCACAGATATGTTTCTCTTGTTAGTTTCCCTGTTTTGTATCCTCTTTCTTGTTATTTTTAGAAATATGCAGAGTCTCTCATGTTTATCTAGGGGTGGAATACTGATAGCCTTCCTTTACTGCTTTATCTGTAAACAGTTAATTTATAGTAATATGATCCTCATGTATTATCAGTATTTTGTCTTGTAGGACACAATATGTCTGATGTTATGTAGTCCAATCTCACCTTCATTCTTACCCGTGGGTTTGGAGCCGAACCTCGGCTCTGACTCGGCCATACTCTAGCTCGAAGTCTTCAATTGGCTCATGGCTAAGAGGTGTCCCATCATGCAACAGGTCTATTCCCCAGATCTCGTTTTCCGCTTGTTACGCTCAGATGTGGTCTCGCTTTTGGCCGTGGCTAAGTATACTGTTTATAAACTTTTTGTAAACCTTTTACTTGTTGCTCAAAAAGCTATTTTCATAGCTCTGTGTGTGTGTGGTAGTGGTGTTATACTGCCTTTGTTTTGCTTCACTTGCTGTTTTTGTGGCCTTTTCATTGGCCGTTTTGGTATCCCGTTCGTTTCCTTTCTTCCCACTGGCTAGGCCCGTTTTCAGTTAGAGGACCTAGTCCTTCACATTGTTTCCATGTGGTCTTTGTTTGGTGCTCCATTCTGTTAGCTTTTAGTGTTGTCGTGTCTGGCTAGTGGTGCTATCCTGCCTTTGTTTCCCCGGGCTAGGCCCGTTTAAGTAAGAGGACCTAGTCCTCCCTGTAGTCTTTTTCCCGCCAGTTACTAGGCCATTTTTAGTTAGAGGCACTAGTTTCCCATGCGGGGTTTAGCTAGGTCCAGTGTGTGTACATATTATTTTGTACCTGTGTGTGTTCTCCTTTATTCAGCATGTCCAAGGATTCTAAGGAACACAGGCTTTCGGGCTTTAAAAAGTGCGTTGAATGCAACAATAAAATGCCTTTGACTGATGGGCACTACGTGTGTGTGTACTGCTTGGGGGCTATTCACCTCCAAGAGTCCTGTTTGTTTTGTCATTCCTTCAGTCTCCGTGTACTACAGGAGAGGAAGAACAAGCTCATTTTGAAAGGACTGCTTAAACACTCCTTCGAGGATGACTTGGCTAAGTCTTCCAGTGCCTTATCCTCTCCAGCTAAAAAGGACAAAAAGACTTCTAAGAAGCGCTATCTGGTTCCATCTGTTTCTTCACAGCCACCAGAGAAAGTTGCTAAAACAGCTTCTCCTTCTTTGGTTCCATTGCCCTTGGTGCCGACAGAAGGTAGTGTCTTGACCAAGTCCGTATCGGCTCCCAGCCTTTCGGAGCTGGTCTCCAGTTATTCAACCGGTTTCTCCTTCATGCAAGTCCCCTTCTGTAGGGAAATCCAGATCTCCAACTATATCCTCCAGAACCATTTCCAATGAGGACGTTGATAGAGTGATGAAACTGCTTCAGTCATCGGTGTTGGCCATATTGATTTTGGCTCTGACCCAGTCAGCTCCAGAGCCTATGGCCCCTTCATCCTTTGTTATTCCTCCTCTGAGCCTTTCTCTGCCTTCGGATCCAGAGTTGTCTGTTCCATCGGGTGCCATTAGGTCGGTTCCAGTAGCCTCGCCTGGCCTCTCTGTTTCGATTTCTGCTCTGACCATGTCTGCTCCGTCCATGGTTCTCCGGTCGGACCCGAGGGGGATGGCTCGGATTGATTTTCATTGGTTCTGAGCCTTCCTCTCAGTGCTTTGGTTTGAGTGAGCTTGGACCCGACATCTGCTTCGGACCTCATCTCCTCGGCATTGAGAGCTACTACTGTATCCTATACAGTTAGTTGGCCTTCGGTGCCAGGGGGATCAGCCTTCGAGGTTATGAGGAGCGTGCTGGCCAAGTCGTCAGCTGCATCCTATGGCACCGATACTCTGTCCCCTCCGGCACTGGTGTCAGTTTCAGATCACCCTCTATCCCTGGGCAGTGGAGACCCTAAGCCTCAGGATACCTCCATGAGTGGTCCCCAACTTTCTGACGTCTCCCCAGAGTTTTTGCCTGAGGAGCCCACCAGAAAAAGATTGTGTAAGAGGAAACACCTCGACTCCCCAGATGAGTCTCTCATGTCAGACACTGACCTTGAGGAGTTAGAGGGGTACCCCAAGTTGTCTTCTGAAGATATCTTTTTTCAGATATCCTTGAGATCTTGAAGCAGAGAGGTGGCTGGCCCTCCAAATCTCCTTCTGATGAGGAATTGGTGTTTCTGAAGGCTTTTGGGTCTCAACCCTCTGTTTCTTGGGTTTCTCTCCCTTTCAATGAGCTACTAGATCTTGTCTGTCTAAAGGTGTGGGAAACTCCTGACACTGTGGAATCGGTTCCTAGGAGACCCAATAAGTTTTTGTCCACCCCCACTCACAAGGAATATCTAACAAAAGGTGTTCCAGTAGATGCCATGGTGATGGCAGCAGCCACCAAGAAGGAACTTGCTGAAACTTTGTCTACTGTCCATCTGCCTAACAAGGAGTCCCAGGCTATGGACAGGTATGGGAAGCGTGTGTTTACCTCAACGGCCTTTACACTGCGGTCGCCGAACTACTTGACGCATTTTACAAGACTTCAGAGAGATCTCCGAAAAGAGCTAGGAGATTCTCTACAGGGTAACATCTCTGATGCCGTGGCACAGAGGGTCAATGCACAGATGTCTACCCTAAATTCCCTTACCCAACTTCTCCATGAGGCTGATCTCATATGCAGCCGACGGAGTGAGTAAGCCGGCGGGTTCTGGAGTCTCTCTTAGGAGACACTCCTGGATGCACTTCATTCACCAACGCCCCCTTTGACAGTTCATCGTTGTTCAGAACCAAGGTGAAGGACACTCTCACTAGGTGCGAGCAGGAAGGAAAAACCCTGTCTGCCATGGGAGTCTGTTTTTCCATGCCTTCTAGACCTTACCCCAAGGGCCAGAAGGGTGGGAAAATGTGGTTCAGGAAGTGGCAGAGGCTTTTTCAGGATGCACAAAGTGATTCCCTTTCCAGAGGCAGGTGAGGGGGTGGAAATTCAGGTAGATGCCGCCTTAGAGGCAGAGGAGGCCCGCGTAACCAGGGGGACCATGATTCCTTTTGTGGTCCTCCCTACCAGCGCTCCTGAAGGGAGGCCTGACTGTGCATCTTTCGAGCTGGTCGGGGGTCGCATTTCTTTATTCCCAAAAGCCTGGCAAGTTGTCCCCCAAGATGAGTGAGTATTAAAGATAATTTCCAAAGGTTATCATATTCCTTTCCCTTCCCTTCTCTTCTCTTCTCCTCCCCCGCCAAGCAAGAGAATCCCAGACATTCCACCCAGTCACAGGGATTCCGCAACTTTAGAAATAAAAAAGTTGCTTTCAAAGAGAGCCATCCAGCCTGTCCCCGCAGACCAAAGTAGGATTAGTAACTTACTCAAGATTCTTTTTGGTGCTGAAAAGAACAGGGGACCTGAGACCCATCTTGGATCTCAGCCGATTGAACCTTCATGTACAAAAGTCCAAGTTCCGCATGATCACCTTACAGTCAATACTCCCTCTGTTAGGGGAAAATGTGTGGATGTGCTCCATCAACCTCAAAGTTGCTTACTACCATATCAAGATGGACAGGGCATTGAGAAGTCCTCTACGCTTCCAGCTGGGAGCCAGTCATTTTCAGTTTTGCACTCTGCCCTTTGGTCTCACCACAGCCCCCAGGTTGTTCACCAAATGGATGGCAGTGATAATTTCTAACTTGAGATGTCAGGGATTCCAAGTGTTTCTGTACCTGGATGACTGGCTCCTTTCTGCCACCACCAGGCATCTACTGTTACAGACCAGGGACACCACCATTACACTGTGCCAAAGGTTAAGAATTACTGTAAATTGGAAAAAAAAATCTGCCTTGTTGCCCTCACAGCGTGTCACCTATATCGACGCCAAACTAGATACGGTGCTCATGAGGTCCTTCTTGCGAGAAGAGAGAATTCAGACTCTTCAATAGCAGGTCTACGCCTTACTACAATTGAGGAAGGTCAAGGCAAAAGTGGTCCTCAAGTTATTAGGGACCATGGCTGCCACGATCATGCTAGTTCCCCTTGCCAGACTACACATGAGGGTTCTTCAGTGGCTGCTTTTCGCCCAGTGGTCACTACAGCATCTTCCACTCTCTCATTCTATTCTGATTACAGACACATGCAAGCTGGATCTACACTGGTGGCTTCAGGCCAGCAATCTCAACGTGGGCAAGCCTTTTGTTCCATCTTCTCAAGTTGCCATGGTGACCACGGTTGCCACCCAGATCGGGTCGGGGGGGGCATTGTCTCAGCAGGACAGTCCAAAGCACGTGGCAGGATCACGAGACCCATTTGCATATCAATGTCTTGGCGATGAGAAGAGTGCTATTAGCGTTGCAAGCACTTCAGAGCTTTCTCCCTCTAGGGACAATTGCAATCCACTCAGACAACATGTCAGTGGTATGATATCTGAACAAACAGGGAGGAACCAAATCGTACCCTCTGTGCAGAGAGGCACTTCGTGTTTGGCAGTGGGCGGTGTCTTCCCAATGCTTTCTAGTTGCAAAGCATATACCGGGAAGTCCAACCTGATTGCCGACAGGCTGAGCAGAGCTATCCTAATGCCTCACGAGTGGTCCCTGAACAATTATGTTGGGGGGAAGATATTCCACAGATGGGGTCAGCCTTGCTGTGAATTATTTGCCAGCCCCCTCAATGCCAAATGCAGCAGCTACTTCACCCTTATCCCCCCGGTGGGGGAGACACCCAGGGGCACTCTGGTTCACAATTGGCCGTCCGGTCTTCTCTACGCCTTTCCACCGTTACCTTTGATACCAAAGGTCATTCAGAGAAAGCACAGTCTTTGGGAAGCAAAATGATCCTCATTGTCCCACACTGGCCTCGTCAGATTTGGTTTCCCTTCCTTCAACCCTATCTAATGGACATGTTGCTAATGTGCCCAACCTTATGGCTCATACTCTTTGTAGGGCTTTCCTGAAAGGGATATTGTTACTCCGACTTCCAGTCTTTGATCCAGTAATGCCATGGGACCTCAATTTTGTATTACAGAAGCTCACCTCAACTCCCTTTGAATCCGCAGCTACATGTAACATTAAATTCTTGTCCTGGAAGACTATTTTTGGTAGCCATAACTTCAGCTAGGTGGGTTTCTGAACTCCAAGCATTATTGATTAAGCCACCTTATTTGACGTTTCACAAAGATAGTGTCTCCTTAAGAACCAATCCTTCATTTGTTCCAAAGGTTGCTTCTGTTCTCAATATCAACCAATCCATTGAGTTCCCTGTGTTTTTTCCTGAATTCTCCAACAAGGCAGAATTTAAGTTTAATCAGCTAGATGTTCATAGACAATTGAGTTTCTATTTACATAGGACAAAAGATTTCAGGAAATCAGAACAAATGTTTGTCTCGTTTTCAGACACTAGACTTGGGGTTCCTGTTTCTAAGGTAACCTTTTCTCGCTGGATCTCCGATTGCATCTCATTTATTTATGCTTCCAATGGCAAAGAATTACCCTTTAAAGTGAAGGCACATTCTACATGATCTGTGGCTACCTCAACTGCTTTTCAGGCTAGGATGTCTATGGATGATATTTGTGCTGCAGCAACATGGGCTTCAGCTCATACCTTTATTAGTCACTACAAATTAGATCTGGTCTCTGGAGGCAGATCTTTCTTTGGTTCTACAGTGCTCAAGAGTATTACTGAGCCACCCAAGATCAAGGTGCTAGGGATGCTGTCCCACGGATAAGAATGAAGGCGAGATTGGACTTCATAACATCAAGAAGTTATGTACTCACCATAACGTTTGGTGTATATAGTCCATCTCGCCTTACATTCTTACTAACCCTCCCTCCTACCCCCTCCTGGAGGTATAGTCTCTAAGTGTCAGTAGTCCTTTCTGTTGGGGTTGTTGTTCTTCTCATTGTGTGTGTGTGTGTGTGTGTGTGTGTGTGTGTGTGTGTGTGTGTGTGTGTGTGCGTGTGCTTGCAGCAAACAAGATCTGGGGAATAGACCTGTTGCATGATGGGATACCTCTTAGCCATGAACCAACTGAAGACTTCAAACTAGAGTACGGCCGAGTTGGAGCCGAGGTTCGGCTCAGAACCCACGGGTAAGAACGTAAGGTGAGATTAACTACATACATCGAAAGTTATGGTGAGTACATAACTTCTTGTTCATCGTAGGCCCCCATTTACAGATGCAGAGAATAATTTGATAATTGATGCCTTAAGACAACATGCTGCTGTCCAGGGGGTTGGCTATCATGGCTGAGCGTACAGCCCTCTGGGATGAATTAGTGGCCAACATTAACACCATTGGGTGACACAATCGCACATCTGAGCAGGTACGTCACAGAGCAATAGACATGGTAGCTGCAGCACGTAGGCATGCAGCTGCAGTGACAAGAGATCATTAAGTCACAGGTGATGGCCCTGCTGCAGAACCCCCTCTCACTGCCCCCTCTGTCCAGATCACCAATAAGACATCCCACTGACACAGTTGTAGGGTTGAATCCTCAGCTGAATGACACACACTTTGAGATTTGATTTTCACACACACACACCCCTGGGAAAGGCACAGATTTACTAGCTATGCCTCCTCCTGCCCAAACTATAATGGTAATGTTGACCAGACAGGCTTTCAGGAGTGGCCACCGTGTCACCAATAGATACAAGTATTCTCAAAAGTTAAAAATTTCTGAAGGACCAGCCACAATGAAAAGTTTAAATATATTTAATAATAAGTAATTTACAGAAAACAATACTTAACTAATCTCGCTATATTTTCCTGACTGATGTAAAGAATTATTATCCCTGGTTATTTACTAGAACAAGGCAAGATGAAGTAGGTCAGAGATCCTTCTTGTCAGGTTACAAAAATGGAGTGCTCTGATACTTGTCTCACCTAGCATTAAACATTATTTTTAGTGATGAATTACAGAATGACATCACATACATCTGGTCATCTGAATTCTGGTTTCCTTGCTTCCCTTGGCTAGAAACTTTCAGGATTTACCACATAGGTGTCAATAACACACACACACACACACACACACACACACACACACACACACACACACACACACACACACACTTGCTAAGATCTGCTGAAGCTTCTGGAAGTCGTAAACAATTTCAAACCACCTCCACCTCTTCCAGCAAGCAATTTCACCTAATAATAACAAAGGAAGCTTCCTAGTACAGACTTTTTGTTTTTTGTTGCATTGAGAACTGTAAGATACAATATTTATGGCCTAAGCCAGGTAATTTAATTTCAAACTATTTTCAAAGTTTGAGATTAATCTCATCTCTTCCAGTATCCTCTGTTATACATTTAAACAGTTGCAATAATACATAAATATTTCTATTTGTGTCTATCAGGGCACACTGTTGGTACATGTTTAACAAAACCAGATTTACAATGCATGTTTCATCACAAGCATCTGTATAAATCAGCTTGATATACAAATGACATATAATTCTTTACAATTTTCAGCTAGCTATGCTGGCATATGTTACATATCCACTATCCAACTTCTGCTAGCATAGCTGTTAAAACCTCTCATCATCACACTGTGACTCATGCAGCCTCGCTAAGCAAGGCTTGCAACCAGTTCTATGTGGCCAAAGAAAGGAACTTATCACTGGCTGAAGTCAAATGCCTGCAGCCAAAGATTCAGTTAGTAGCAGGTGTATGCAACAGCAGTGAAGTCAAATACACCTGCTACTCAACTGACTCTAGCACCATCTGTTAATGCATGATCCCACCCTTGGTTTGGTTCATATGGTACAGGTTAAACTACAGGTGTATAGTAGTTTCACATACTACTTTTGTAACCTTTTTGTGAACATGGCGTGGTTTTCAAATACAGGTCTATATATAAGTTGTAAAGAAAAGAAAATGAGAAAACAGAAAGGGTGAATGGGGAAGCAGCAGGAAAAAAAAAAAAAAAAAAAAGAGGACTATGTGGAATTTGGACTGACACCTCAGAGAGAGATGGCAATACAATCATGTTGTACAGCAGCAATGAACAAATCAAGGGTGGTGTGATGACACTGTGAAATGGATACTACTATTATGATATGGGATTAGAGAGGAATGTTGAGGTAAGGACCTAGGTGTGTGTGGGTAAGTAAAGTGGGTAGGTGAGGAAGCAATGAGACAGACACATACACAAGAGACAGACACTGGTGGAAGGGAAGGGGGGGGACCATGGCTGAGTGTAGAGGTGGTGACATCAAGACCCCATGGGCATCAGGTTTGAGATGGTGAGAATAGAGTCCCCTCCCAGTGGACTGTCTGTCATGTCACCTGACTGTGTACTGTGTTGGCCAGTGTCCTGACACATCAACGCTTCCTTTGTATATTTCAGAAATAAATGAGAGAGCCGCCCCACCACCTGGCATGGCATTGTACAAGTGTGTACAATCCCACCCACCACCCAACCCTGGCAGTTCATCATGGGTGATAAAATCACCACCTCTGGGCTCTGCTCCTGGAGGAACCTGGGGGCCTTTCGGGAAGAGCTGCCCAAGGGCCCAGTTGTTGCAAGGGCAGCAGAGGGGATGCTATCAGGTGTCCCCTAACATGCCAGGATGTGGTGCCTGAGACAGGCCTACCCCATTCTGCTGTGTGGAAAGAAAAGGGGAAAGAATATAAGGGGCAGGGAGACAAAAAGGGAGCCATTTGATAACAGATGCACACTATAGTGCAGATTTCAGCCAGTAGTCCCCTTCATGTGCACATATATTGTCCAAACATAACAGTACTTGTTCATTTGGTAATTGTGGTATTTGAACCCACAACTGCTGACTACTCTTACTACTGTAGTAGTGTTGTGTTCCCCAGTACTGCACCTGCACTTTACAGTATGCTGTATTTTTACAGTAACTGTATTCACAGGCCTCACTCTTACAAAAAAATAAATGTACAAAGTCATATGTAATAGGGGCCAAAAGTGAAAAAAAATAGGACTCTTGCTGCATTGCTCTTTACAAACTTGTCTCACATGTCTGACATTATTTAGTGACGCCCAGTCCTCAAACCTTTATTATTTTTGACTGAAACTAAAATGTGGACAAAGCAATAAATACTGGGGTTACAAAGGCACAAAAAATAGCCACATTTTTTATTCTTCTTCTGCAACCTGTCATTTTCTTACTGCAGTCCTCAATGCTTTGGCTAGATTTGCAAAAAATACAACAAATTTATTTTTTTATTTTAATTTTTTTATGATCCACCAAAGTTTAAAGACCATTTTTCAGTTTCCCTGGGAGAGGGGAGCCACAAAAAGTAATATACAGAGAATAAAATACATTGAAACATAGGTGTAACAGAGAGCTTAAAAAGTCATGAAACAAGGTTAAATACAATACAGAATACAACAAATACCATACAAAAAAAAAAAAAGTAGTAAAGTAGTTCAAATAATTATGAGTTGAGAGAGAGGAGGAGAGTGGATAAAGGAGTAGAGGTAAAAATATGAAGAGTATGGTAAAGTGTTTATGGTGGTTTGATGTAATTAGGCTGGGAGCAGATTGGTTTGTTGAGATAATCCCCAGAACATTCTGCAAAACCATACAGTTGAGAGAGTATTACAGCAGTCTTTACTTCTTTAACTGCTACAATAACTCATATCTTTGCCAATCGACTTCATCATGAAAACAGACAACAGTTCTGGGTATCATCCCTCCTCATCCTAAGGTCTCGTAGTGGTTCATTCACTAGAGTCCAGCAAACACTTACTCCTGAACACCCCACCTTGAGCCCAAATCTCAAACCAAACTCAGAGAAGAAACTTCCATGTCTGCCATAGAGCAAACAGGGGCAAAGGGTGCAGCGCGGTTTGTGTGATGGTAAATGCAGAAGTTTTTTGCTATTAATTAGACAATGCATAGATTAATAATTACATAACAGTAGTTCACGTGTGTGAGAGTGACTATAATGTGAATTGGTACAACATTAAAAATTGAATGACAGACCATATGGATGTTAGTCCTACACTGACAGCTATTGCCACAGAAAGTTGGGAAATTCTTTGTGTGTCAGTTCATTGCTGAATACTGCAATGTCACAACAGTAAAACAAAGACTGTAGTTAGTATTCATTGTTAAGTTCTTGTTGTTAACCACAGCACAACAGTGCGTATAAGTTTGAACAATGCTCAGTTACATTACTAGAAAGCATCCAGTTTAAACTGATTAGGTGATGGCCCTGCTGCAGAACCCCCTCTCACTGCCACTGAGGAATTCCTGGTGAATATTGCCACCCAGGACAGCTCCCAGCTATCCATGGCATGTTATGTTCTGGATGTGGGTGCAACTCCTGCATCCCAAGAGGAACTTCCGGGTATGTTTCGTTCGATGATGATTAGAATAGAATACTGTGGTATAGTGTACTAACTTCAGTAATGTATATATCTATGTCAGTTGTCTGTTGGGTGGGTGGATTTAAGATTGCTATAGTTATACACTTAATTTGAAGTTGTCAGCCACATTATCACTGACATTTGAGGTACTACAGATATAGTGGTGTAAATGTATTACCCCCTGTTTTACTGTTAATGTGATGCTGTTGCCATTACCTCTTGCTTTATTTATTTCAGGACTGTCATGAATACAGAGACACAGGCCTCTTGCAGATGGTAAGCCTAATACATTTATGTCAGTACTGTAGATAAATTTCAAGATATCTCGTACTGTGTCCTCTCAGGTCTGTTGTATGTATTACTGTACTGTCTAATAATGACAGCAGTATACTTTTAAGCATATTTTACAGCATAGTAATGCAGGCATTAATGTAATCCTGTGTTTCTCCTTTTTTATCACAGGTGAGTGTGACAGTGGGAATGTGGGCACTCAGGCAACTGATGTCAGTGTCTCAACAGACACCGATGATGGCCAAACTAAGGCACAGTTGGGGGGTGCAGAGATTGAATCTGGCACAGAGTTTGACATCCAGTGACTGCCTTTATTTTCCCCGAACACAGCCAGTAGGCCTACGCCTCCCCAGTCCACTGAGGCCAGAGATATTGGGCAGGTTGAGGATGATGTCATTAATTAGGGGAGTGTGGTTACTGCAGCTTCAGTGCCTGTTGAATCTTTCCATAGCCAAAGTGTTGAAGTGTCATTAAGGAGAGTAAATAAGGGTGCTTGGAAGTGGCCTGCTGTCCCCTCCTCCTTAACCTAGTGCAGGTGTCTCTTCCCGTGTCACTCAATGGATGTTTAGGGGTGTGATGGAGCCACAGGCACATTCTAAAAGGTACTCCACACAAATGCTCAGGGTTCTAGATGTGACACAGTCTGACATCCATGACTGCCTCCACCGTGTAGCCAATTCATTGGATTGGTTCAATGACATATTAGAACATGGAGCCTCTGTGATGTAATGAGGGGTTATATAATGCAGTGTCTGTGATGACACATCTGCTGGGAGGGGGCATAGTCCATGTGGGCATAGGTCAGCCACACCATCTGCTGCTAGCCAGTGTGGCCATGCTGTGCACACCCAGATGTGGCAGGCTATGGGGTCGTGGTCCTGGGTGTTCCTGTGAAGGAAGCACATCCAGCAGACAACAGTCACATTCAGAAAGTAACATTGCATCTGATCTTGGCCTTGGAGGTGCCAGTGCATCTTCTGGCAGAGCCAGGTTTCATGGTCGAGGGCAGCAACGATGAACTGACAACTCTACCATGCATAGCTCACACCTGTCCAAAATACCAAGTCATAGAGCTATCACTGAGCATGGCTGTATTCATGCAAACTGTCACATACCCCTTTCACATGGAAGACTCCTACAGACACACATACACAACAGTTACGTGGTTCAGCCTGCCTGCTTCCCTGTTCTTATACACACACACACACACACACACACACACACACACACACACACACACACACTCAATAACCTTTGTTGTCAGCCTAGGCCTCCTGTCTCCCCCCCCCCCCCCAACACCCTGTGCAAGTGACAACTGTGCTTATATCCCTGATTTCTCTCTTTTTGACTCGGGGGAAATTAAAGCTTTGTGTCTGATGCACAGTGTGCTTAGCTACATTATTGCTTAGTAGACCTACATTTGTATTGTTTTAAATGTTAATTGTCCCTCTGAATTAATTTGTCTTGCCAAGTTGTACAGTGGATAGCATCATCATTTCACTACTTTATAGTGTAGTCTGTGAAGTCAACAACTTAAATTTGTCTCATTACGTTCTAACTGTTCTCTTTAATGATTATCCACTGTAAACTTATGATGCACTGTTCACATCATAAGTCAGGTCATCACATTCAGATCTCTGGATTGCATGACAGCAGTATAGTATAATCTCTTCAGAACAGTACAGTACAGTATCATGCTCTCTGTTGCATGTAGCTCATCAGAAACCAGCATCTGCAGGACACCCCGTAGGGCTTTCTAGTCAAGCTAACACAGAACCTACAAACCATGCCATGATGTATGTGTACAGATTAAAACATGTCACTTTAATCTGTCTTGTATCACACAAAGTGATGTCTGCCTGACATCCAGGCCACTGTCTGATCATACCCTGGTTAGATACGTGCATATGCAATACTCTGATATAGCCAATGACATTAGTATTGTCTGCTGAGCATATGGGAATGTGCCTCACCTGCTGGTGTAAAATGCTGTCTAATGTCAAGTTACAGCTGACTCACATACATACACACACACAGTTGACTGCAGTGAGAATAGAGCCCCTACCTAAATACACAGACTACATACCATTGAACCTAACATATGCACCATGGCACAAGTCTGACTTGCATTGTGTCTGACAACACTTTATAGCTGATGACATCAGCAGTGTCTGTTGAGGACAAGATATGTGTCCCACCTGCTGGTGTAAAATGCTGTCTGTAATGTCAAGTTAAAGCTCTCACACACACATCTAAGTGCACAGACTGTGAAACACAGTACTTAACGCAAGCACCACAGAACAAGTTGGACTTGCGCAGGAGTGCAGGTGGACTTGTAGTAGATGACATCAGCAAGCCCTGTGAGAGACAACAGCTTGAGAGGCCAATATAGAATGAATGTATAGGGATGAGCAGCTATAAAAAATGACCAGCCATGCCACTGAAGAAGTAACTGCAGGATAGCATTTATTTTCTACTGAGTAGAGACGCACACAGTCAACTGAAGTAAGAACAGAACCCCTACCTACCTAAGTGCACAGACTACAGAACACAGTACTTGAAGTACGTGCCACGGAATGAGTCTGAGTTGTATAAGAGTGCTGGTGGATTTATAGTAGATGACAGCAGGCCATGTGAAGAATTGCATGGGAGGCCTGCATAGGTCATAGTGTCATATGAGCATATGAGGCTAATATCACTAGGCTGCCTGGAAACTTAGCTGTATAGCAACACAAGTACCCTTATTGAGTATATTTGGATGTTTGAGTTTAGTGGAGCACCACAAACTGGCAATGCCCATGAGGGACCACACAACATTACTAACTGCACTTTGTCATGTGGTTGATATATGTGTGAAAAAAAAAACTGACACCTCAGGGTTGTAAGGCTTGTGGGTGTGTGTCCAACACATGGACTGAAATCAGACAGCATTATATATACATTTCCATAGCACATTGGGCCATACCTCTCAACCTTTTATAGCAAGGAATCTGGACAAAGCCATACACATTGGGTTGAAAAAGGACCAGTTTTACATACTGCTCTTACAAACCTATACAGTTGATAGAATAACATGCTTTGCGTTAATGTCAATTGTCTGAAGGGTAGGAGTTTTGAAATTCAAATGTCTGTCATGTTTTCTGGCTTCATTTGTCAAATATTTTCAAATTATTTGCCAGAAAACCAACTTTTTTTAAGGATCAGGACAAAAATGTGATGCAAAAATCAGGACATTCTACAAATATCTAATTTGTTGAAAGTTGTGCGTCGAGCAGTTGATTTGCACTGTGGTTGATTAAGTGTACGCGTATGATACAGCTGTTTGCTCTTAGGTAAGCAGTGGGCACATGTGAGCCACATTGCTAATTTGTGACAGTTACTCCATGCCAGGTTTTCACGATGGCCAAAAGCATTTATTGAATGTATCTGGTTTCTGCCTGCCTGTCTGCTTCCTAGGTGGTCTGGTTTCAACAATGCCATGCTTTGCGCAAGCCACATAAGCACAGACAAAACTGCAGTCATTTGTTTCTGCTATGCAGTACATCACAAAAACAGTGGAATAAAAAAAAATGTAGGAAAAAATGGAAAGGGAGATGTATGTGAACTGAGGAAAAGCAAGGTATGACATACACAGTACAAAATGATAACACACATCAGATATTTCTACATAGTTCAAGATTTGAACTCTCAAACCACTGTAGATTCAGAAAACAGGATGGATGCCTTAGCCCTCTTTGCCACACAAAGAACTTTACAACAAAGAACTGAAGTTATTGTTCACACAAACAAATGCATCAGAATGTACACTACTATGAGATCTTCAGCTGCGACTTGTACTTTTAACCTTCTTTATTATGCTTGGACATAGTGCACTTGCTGATCAAACAACCTGTTAGGATTCTGTTTACAAATATACAGCTTTGTCTTACTTGTCAGTGTTTTTTGTTACTTCCATCAGTTATCTGAGCAGTACTGTACATTCAGGTGTGTAAGGCATTCAGTATAATTGCCTTAAAATGTGTGCAGATATTAACTGGGAGTTGTATGATATGCATTTGTGCACAAGTGAAGGCCAGGTTGTATGGCACAAACAGCCATATACTGTTCTTTTGGAGGGACCATTGCTGTGTTACTGTTATGGCACAAGCAAGGCTACATTACTCTGGGGGGGGGTTCATGTACTGTTATGTCACAAACGAGCATAGCCTGTTCTTTTGTGGGTAAGCAAAGTTGATGCTGCTGTTGTGGCACAAAGAATAATATGCTTCTTGCCTGTTTGATCTTGGGAAGGGTTGTGAAGTCAGAAACTGCAATGCATATCAGTACTGTCTAACTTCTCTCTGTATGGATTTTCCAGTACAAAGGTGTCATGCAAAAATAAGGCCATGTAGTGAGACTCAGTATATTTCAGAGGTAGGACTGTGTGAATCTTTGAAACCTGAGGCCTAGTTCTTACTAATGGACACATGAGTAAAGTAAAGGTCTCTCTGCTGTCAGAAATCCATGACACTATTTACTTACTGTTCCAACCTACTAAATGCAGGGATATGCCATAATATCATTCAAAAACTACACTCTAGGTTCAGGACTTACCTTGCAAATGCAGCAGTGGGCACATTTTGAGTTAAGGGCTGATTCTGATGCAAGCAGTACACATCGGGAGGTACAGGTTGTGTGAGTTGCCTGGCATTGATTTTGCTATATGTTCAAGTAGCAGAAAGGTATTAGGCACCTAGGGGGTCAGTAAATGTGCTATGCATTATCTTTTAGCCAAAGCAAGGGCATACTGAGCACACCCACATCTCCCTGCAGGCACAGCAGCTGGTGGTTCCCCCTCTGACTGTGGCTGTGGTGACCTAGGCATTAGTGGGGGATGTGTGTCCCTTCCCTTAGCTGATCCTGCTACAGCTGTGTCTGCAAGATCAGATTATGTAGCACAGCACATACTGTAAAGACTTGTGCACATGTCTCTAGATTATACTGCAGGGCTCCACCAGCTGTATCTAAGCACCGGAAACATGACTTCTACAGCCCAAACATGTGCTCTGTAATGTTTCTGGTTTGGCCATGTGCTTCATTATGGCATTCTTCCTTGGGTGCGTGTACACTTCTGATGGGTGTCATCATCCACGGTTCCAGTGCATAGCCAACATCCCCCAGTAAATAGCCCTGTGGCATGTCCCCTCTAACAAACATCTGATACAGTTGTGATGTATGCCAGAGATGGGAGTCATAACTGCTAGGGTTGCCAGTACATGCATTCAAGATTATTCTCTGGGCATTGCATATGACTTTGCAGTTGATGGAGTGGTATCCCTTGTGGTTCATGTAGATTCTACCCTGCTCAGCAGGTGGTGCCTGGATGTGTACATGAGTGCAATCTATGGCACCCAGTATGGTAGAACTGTTGCATATTGCTAGATCTCCCCTCAGAACTACAGGGAAAACATATGTGCTCACTGGAATGTATGATTGTAGCATCCAGGAATTGGTGGAGGATCCTAGATGCTGATGCCTGTGACATGTATCATGTCCCCAGCTGGTCTTTGAAAAGTACCTGTAGCTAATATTCTAAGAGGCACACATACCTTAGTTTCCACTGGGATGGTTTCCCCTCTATTTGTTCTGGCTCTGAGTTTAGTGTGGCAGAACTCAGAGTTCTTGTAAGGTGTCCCTGTCCAGCCTGTAGTGCTTTGCAATCTGCAGGTCATGTACCATCTGATAAGTTAACCTGAGCCTGAACACTCTTCTTATTGGCCTAGGCCTGTTGTCATCAGGGCTAGCAGCATTGACTTCAGCTTCTAACACATGCAGATGTAGAACAGCTGCAGCAAAACCAGGATTGTGTCAATTAAAATTTCCTTGTCTCTACTCCAGTGGTATTGAAGTATTTAGGGATAAAAAGAATGGAGGTTACATGGATGCTTTATAGCACGTTGAATAGCTGCATCATGTTGGTTTGGTGCATGAAAATGGAATTCACCTGCTTGTACTGTAATTAGCATTTGTTACACACACCTGCTGCTTTCTCATTGCGCTATGTGCACCTCTGCTCACACCCGTGAAGCTATGCTTAAATAAAGTAAGCAAAGTTGTAATTACTTTCCTCCGCTCCCATATCACACAAACATTCAGTATAAAAAAGAAAGCTTGCCCACCCTGTACCTCAAACACAGGACCTTCTGCACTCTAGCCCTACATATACATGTGTTGTCACAGGACTATTTACATGCCAAGCACAACAAAAACTGCTATTCATTCCTCCACTGCACGATGGTGCACTTACGTGCACCATAGCGCAAACAAGAACAATAAAGTTTCCAAATACACTCTTAAAACAAACACAGAGTCTACATGGTTGCTTTAGAGGTTGTTGAATTACTCCACCATGTTGATTTGCTTCATTAGCATAAAATTCAGCTGCTTATGCTGTAATTTACGTACCACAAAAGTTTCCGTATTTGCACTGTGTGGAGTTTACTGAATCTAAAACTTGTGCCCATGGGCACATCATGCTGCTGCACTCACACAGTAAAAATGATCATGTAGGCTTTCATGAATTCCCCCAATAATGGTAGATTTGTACTACTAAGGGGCTACTGGCAAGAGAGGAGGATTACATTGGCATGTATTTATATTCAACTGAGAGCTGCTATAATGAAGCATAAGAAAATTCTGAGAGAAGTAATCAGCAAGGAATATTACTTATAGGCGGGGACTGGAATTTGATTTGCAATAGGGAAGATGTACCATGGGGGGGGGGCAGAAGGGAAAATATAACAAAAGAGGGTAGATTTGTAAAGAAATTTATGAAAATATTTGGCATGGAAGATGTGAATGCAGTACTAGGATTTCAGAGTGAATTTACATATTATTCCCCAAGATACAAAAAATGGGCTAGACTAGACAGAATTTGCATTTTACAGGAACTTGTGCATTTAATTGAAAGTGTTGGATATGCACCCAATAACTATTTCAGATCATGTGCCAGTAATTAAAATAAAAACACAGTGTGATGAAAGAGAAATGAGACAATGGTGCTTTCCTACTTATCTGTTGTAAAGAGAGGAATTTAAGGACTGGGTAGTAAAAAATATTCAGGAGCTATTAGAGAAGATAGAACTTTCTTCTGACAATATAGCTAGGGAGTGGGATAAAATTAAAGTGGAGTTTAAAAATAGGGTGGAAATAAAAGAAAGGGAGATATGGTTAAGAAGTAACAAGTATTATTTAGAGTGACTGACAAATGTTAAGGTATTGCATAATAGGGGTAAATCATACAAAAGAAGAGGAGCAACTGCAAAATGTTACAAAATAAAAGGATTACCTCAGTAATATGCATGAGTTTAGAAAGACTGATGTTAAGCAACTGTTATTTTGATAATTAGAGCACAAAAACTTTTAACACAATGACTCGGGCAACAAAAAGTCAAAAGGGCTGTCACCAAGCTTGAGGAGCCCTATAACAAGGAAGATAATAAAGGATCCTGTAGAAGTATTAGAAATATTTTGAAAATTCTGTGAATGTCTGTATAAAGCAGAGAAATATGGAAATCAAGAAAAGGTAAAAATGGAAATGTTTATGAAAGGATTAAATATGACAAGGTTACAGGTAGAGGAGGCTCAATTATGAACAGGATAGGAGGAGATGAGATAAAAATGGTGATGTATAACCAATTTTAAGAGAAGTACCAACATTCTGGAAGAAAGCAGTGGTAGCTGTAATACCTAGAGAGGATAAAGTTCCATCAGATCCAACTTCATACAGGCCCATTTCAATACTAAACCCTGATTATAAATTGTTTATATCTATAGTGGCTAAAAGAATGACAAAAGTGATGCCAAAATCGATAGATATGGATCAATGTGGTTTTGTGGAGGGGAAGTAAACATTTGACAACATTAACAGAACACTGATGATCCATAGGGAAGCAGAAAGTAAGAAAATGCCACTGTTGTTGAGTTTTAATGCAGAGAAAGCATTTGACAGGGTAAGGTGGGATTTTATGTGTAGAGCAATGGAAGCATTTGTATTCCCTGATAAAATTATAAGGTTGATTAGGAGGATGTATGAGGTATCAGAGGCGAAAATTAAAGTTGGTGGACTCCTCTCTGATCATCTATGCTTGAGCAAAGAAACCAGACAGGGGTGTCCTCTCCTCCCCTTTGTTATTTGCATTATGTTTAGAACCACTGGCAAAGAAAATAAGGGGCTCAGAAATTCAAGGATATAATTGGTATGGTAGTCAACAAAAGTTGGCTGTATTTGCAAATGACATTTTTAAAGCTGGCAAAACCAGAAAGGGACATTACTCTGCTGTGGAACATATCGAGACAGTTTCAAATCATTTCAGGTTACAAAATTAATGAAGCTAAAACAAAGACAGTAGCAGTAAACTATGTACCCACATAAGAATTGGTTCACCAATAACCCATACTTATGGGGGACATGATAAAATTAAAAATTTAGGAGTATGGATTAAAATTGATTCCAGTGTGTGTGGCAGCTAAGGATATGTGGGAAGAGA
Source organism: Protopterus annectens (assembly GCF_019279795.1). NCBI lineage: Eukaryota > Metazoa > Chordata > Ceratodontiformes > Protopteridae > Protopterus > Protopterus annectens. Next base: position 807,023,395 of record NC_056743.1, read on the forward strand.
CTAAAAAGATGATACAACAAATGAGAACATGGAAGCTCTGTTATATGGATATCAGTAGTAAGATACAAGCAGTTAAAATGTTTTTAGTCCCTTTAATCTTATACACAGGTCAGACATTTATCAACTAGAGATGAAGCTGTGGATAGCAATTAATAAAGAGCTGAAGGATTTTATCTGGGTGGAGAATACTGTAAGAGTCAAGTTGGATAAGCTGATTCTTCCAATAGAACAAGGCAGATTGGTATTACCCGATTTGAAGGGGTATTTCAGAGTAACACAGTTAAGGCTCCTATACATAGCACAAGCAAAAAAAACTGCAAGTCAAAGTGGAAAGAGATGATGATGAAACAAGGGGGAAGCTCAAGAAACAAGGAGAGAATGGGTTTTGGATGCAGACCTTTAAGGAGAATAACAATAATCATACAGAATATTCTATCCATAAAGTAGCAAAAAGTATCTTAAGAACTAAGCCAACACTGGAATTGAGAAAGGAGATTCTGCTGATAGGTATGACTGCAATTAGGGATACAGACAATAAGCAAGAGGGGCCTGGAATTTATTGGAGAAAACTGGCAAAAGAACCAAGGTACTGGGATCAAATAACTAGAGAGGGAAAGGTAATAGAATGGGAAGACACCGAGAACTTATTTGGACTGCAGGTTAGAGATTACCTTCCCTATCAAGGATTGATATCAGAATATAGGCAAAGAGAAAGAAATGGGGGCTCCTAAACAAAAGACCAGCACTGGTAGAGGTTTTAGTAAAATATAGAACAGAAGTTCCCAATAAAGGAATTATTAGTACAACGTATAACATATTGCATAACTATAAGAATCAATTAGAAGAGGTTAGAAAGGATTGGGAAGAGAGACTGGATAAGCAATTCACAAAGAAACAATGGGGATATATGTATGTCTCCCAAATATGCAACAAAGTCTAGAAGATTTAGCATCTTACATATGTATTTTTAATATCCTTAGTAGACAACAAAGAATTTTTTCTCAGGTAGATGGCAAATGTTAGAGGTGCAATGAGGAAGAGATAACTGGGAACATATTTTTTGGGAGTGTAATGAGTTGACAAATTTTAAAGATTCTCTGCAGACTGCTCTGTTGGAGATACTGGGTGAACAAATTGGTGTAACTAAGGAAATTATTTTTTTTAGCTGCTTAGACATAGTAAGGCATTGCTGAGTCTAATTATGATAGCTGCCACAAAAAGCAGTTACTAGAAAATGGAAATCTAAATCTAAACCAACTTTACTAGAGGTAGAGAAGATAGTAACAGACATAAAACAATTGGAATTGGGATCTTAAAGGGTAGGATCAAATTGCATAGCAAAAATGAGAAGTGTGGGATCAATGCATGCAGTTGAGGAATGAAGTTTAAAAGAAGGCAGGAACTGAATGAGCTGTGTAATGGTTGACTGATAATGATTAGATATAGTAAAAGTGATGTGTAATGTTTGCAGCTACAGTTGTACCTGCACTGTTTTGTAATGTATAATGTTTGCAACTGAGATGGTGTCGTTGGACAATTTTACATTTATATAAATGAAAATAAATCTTATGCCATACATAATAATTTAATAAAGATGTTTCTTTATATAAAAAAAAGAAATAATTTAGCTGGGGATTTCAACAACTGTTAAGCAACTAGGTGATACTGTTTGTGGCTCCAGAGGGCACCCATAATCTTATAAAATATGCATTGGATCTGATCTGACACACCCATGCCAGTCATCTCAAGGTGCAAGTCTGCTTATGAGAGAATGGCATAGAACAGTCTAAGAAACAATGGCCTATTATTCTAGACCAAAGAGATTTCAAAACAGTATGGCAATAATGTGGTAAGTAAACAGACAAGTATGATTCATACCAGCTGTGCAAACTGCAAATGATAGTGTGGGACCTAGCCTGCCAGAAAGGCCTCTAGCAGTGACAGACAAGCTGAGCAGGTCTATATCCAACAGGCACAAACAGAGGCAGGAGCCCATTGTTTTTCAAAAACTGATGGAATGAAGCTCCAGTGATGGATTTATTAACTTCAGAGAGCTACTGCTAAATGAAAAAAAAAATGTATCAGATATCCATGCAAAGAATAATGGGTAGTGAGTGCATTCTCCAACTTCTGCAGGGGAAATGTTTAGCTTTTCCACGCATTACCTCCAAAGTGTTTTAGAAGACAAGGGGTGACAAAGTAGAACTTTTCTAATAGCTCCACTGCAGATGAGGTAACTATGGATGTTCATTATTCCCAGTGTTGCAGTAGGCCTTTGGTTATCTGGGTTGTTTTCTGCTTAGAAAGCAACAAACCACCTGCTTCAAAAGCACCATTCCCATTATCTCTAAAGTGGTTAGAAGACAAGAGGAGACAAATTAGAAGTTATTCTAATGGGCCCAGTGCAGCTGAGGGTAACTGTGGATGTTTATTTTTCCTAATGCTGCAGTAGCCTTTGGTTGTTTGGGTTATTACCTGCCTAGGAAGCAACAACTTGCCTGCTTCCAAAGCTCTGGCTGCCTCCCACACCTGCAGTCACTTCCCTTTTGGCTACTATTCAACTGATTGCAACTGGCTGCAGTACTTTCTTGACACCTCACAGGAAGCAACTAAGGAGCTTCTCAGGAGCAGCAGTTGGACTGCAGCTTCATTTCTTGCACAGACATACCCTTTGGAAAAATCTTCCACACAGAATTCAATGCCTTTTTTAAGATGAGCATTTTTTTGATTTAAGAAACCCAGTATTTGTTTAAATATTTATAGTTTCCTGTTAGGAACCACCGTATTAACTTTAGAGGACTATTTCTTTTCTTGGTAGCTTTTTCTGTGTTAAAATTGTACTTCTTTTGCAACTTTTCAGTTTAGATGTTTGTGTTATACTTAACTGGAAGGTTAAAACTTAGGACATTGTTAATAGTTCTTGTGTACTTCATGACAACATACTTCAGTGTTTGTTTTCAGTCTCAACAGAGCAAGGAAAGAAACTACTGTTAAGCAGGAATTTTATGTACTGCTTGTGCATCTACGTTAGTTTTGATGCTGTTTGGGATAGTGTAACTATGTGTGTGCTGCTTGTGAACACTTTATTATAGTTTCTTCAGAACGACTCTCCAGCACTGCTTACCAGCAATTAGGCTTCTTCCTTGGTCATAGCATGGATACTCACACTGGTCCTGTTAGTTCTTCCCCAATCCTAAACAACAAAAAATTACTGAAAGTGAGTCCTTGCAGTCATCACTGGTTCAGTCAGTGCCTTGTCCGTTGGTGGGGGATTCTGTAGTTGGCCATTCATTGTTCCTTGGCTACTCAGCTGATCTCTCAAAGTTCCTCTAGTATTGCTTCCACCATCATGAACCAGGGGTCAGATACATCCTCTGCAGCTGTTCCAGTGTTCGATAAAAGCATAGGAGAACTATCTGCCATTTTGGGTCTGGGGGCTGCTCTGGCAGATTCTTATGGTGGTCAGGGGAAGAGACCTCTTGCCAGTGATAGAGCCATCCCCCATGTGCTGTTCTTTTAGGGATGCTTTACCTAGGAAAAGAAACAAAAGGATGGATGTTCATCTAAGGATACACTTTTCAGTGGTGGATTCAGGAATCTGCAAAACAGGGGGTGCGGACTGATTAATTGACTACCGAGGTGGGAGTGGGAAAGTGGGACACTGGGTTTGGAGGATGTGGAAAGATCACCTTAAGATGTTCTGACATACTGTGTGAAAAAACAGTAATATACATTCAGTTGCATGTGATTTTGCTGTGGATAGGGTAGTAGAAACAGGTAATTCCTGTGCAGCACACAGCACATTTACAGACAAGTCCCATTTTTCCAATGTATACCTGAAATAGATAATTGGTTGCCCATGCCAAGTCACAGTCTGTTTCTATTGGCATAGCTGACATATGCATTGTTATAATCTAGGAAACAGTCCCACTGAAGGGGATATTAGCCACAGAGAGTATCATAATACATTTAAGTAATTTGTTTTGCAAATAAATAATGATATATGTGGAAGCAGTGAAGTTCAGTTAAGTAAAAGTATTATCAGCAATTAAGAAAGCAGATCTTATGAAAAAATCCCAAAAAGTAAATACTGAGTTTAGCAATTGTATTAATCTCATAAATAATGTTACTAAAACAGATATTTCCATACAATATCTTCTGACTAAATACTTTCTGAGCTTTTATTAACAATGCTGTTTTAGTTTCATCTTGAATTTATATTTGTGTTAAACCTAAAAACATTCAGTGTCTTCCTTTCCATCTTTTCCAGGTATTCAGGTTTACAAGTCAAATAACCACTAATCTAGCCGCTACATGAATGATAGCATGCGCTGTTTTGATTACAATTTCTCAAGTAACATATGCTTTAAATATATAGCTTCATAGGTGTGTACTAGGCTAATGGCCCTGGAGCCTTTACAAGCCTAGCCCAAAAAAATTTTCCCTGACACCATGCCACCTGATGTTAGTTCACAGTGCCTCTAGCCATTAGGGCAACTGGACTGATCCCCGTGGTGAACTTTGTTACCCATATAGGATGCCTTGTTAAAAATAAAACATTTCACAGACCTTATTGACAATAGAGAAAACCCAAATGTAGCAATCTGTTTAAATCTGGGTCAGTCATAAGGGATTTGGATGACTGCATTGATAACAGGCCCTTTATTTTACCCCCCTTGCCTCTGTGGTGGTTAGAAAATCCTTTAGCTTTAAACAACATATCCTTTGTATTGTCTCAGTATGGTCTAATGATGTAGTGCTATTTTATTCCTCTCTTATTAGGGCGATCATTGAATATAATGCCTAATTCAGCATGTACCTCACTAAACACTTAAGCATGCTTAAAGCACAGCAAAGTTTCCTCACTAGACAATCTAAAATCTAAGTCCATATACTTTTTCACATAGACTCCTTAGGGCTGAAGCTTGCTTATAAACAACTCCGTATTCTAGGACCTCCTTCACCTAGCATATTTCAGTTTGATCAGATGTATATACACACAGCATTTCTCCTTACGTCTACCCTCAAAATCAAGCATCCTGTATACATCTGATGTTTAACTATGAGAAAAGTGAAACAAAGTGTACCCCAGATTCTTGCTCCTGAGCAGTATACAGCCACTAGACAATTGTCGACTGTTTACAAATCTCTAATGCAAAATTGTGAGGAAAGTTAAAGAAATAATGACCACTCTCACATAAGCTGTAGTGAACACCTTTGAAAAGGGTTGATTTTAGATTAGAAGCCCAGAGAAAAGGCTGAAGATGAAGACCTCCTACTAGGTATGTGTGTCCCCCCCATGCAGTTGGGGTTGTGGGGGTTGCAGGGCCCAAAAAGCTCTGATGGTCTAGATGCTGTGTGTTAACTGTGTTTCTGCTGCTTTCCAGAAGACTTGGCCGCCAGTAGTATGTGCGTCTACAGATACACACACATACCATAATGCTTACCTACATGGCATGTTTTTGGGAGTTTGTAGAAATGAAAGCATTTGGCTAAAACCTGCAAAGATACAAGAGTGAATATGTAGACTCCACACAGGAGGAGTCATAGTGAAGAGCCTGACCAGAAAACCAAGAGCTGTGAGATGGAAATGAGACGTGCTGTATCACTGTGGAAGTGATCAACTGCTTTCACATGTGTACTGCTTAGGCTACACAAAATACTCATTTATTGCTACAGTACTACATGTTTAATGGACACATAAATGTAAATAACTGCAAAACAGAGATAGACACAAGTCATCAGTGCAGCATTTCTCAGCACTGTGTATGCTATCATTTCATACCATGGAATGCCATACCAACATTTTCTGGTATAAGTTAATATATTTATTAACAAATAACGTGTTCATAATATTTCTGGAATATAACTCACATTTTCTCTGGTACCCAGAGCCAGGTCATGGTCAAATGGGCTTGTAGGCAGGGTAATGGCTCGGACCCCCCCCCCACACACACACACACACACTGCATCCCCCCCACAGCCGTTTCAGTGTACCATTACGTGGCTATTTCTCCACAGTTACCATATACATTGTTTAAATCTGTCAGTGTGCATACTATTTTATTCTTTACTTTTACAATGATTACAGATATTCTGATTTAATTTAAAACTTTTATTTCAGATTTTATAGCAGAAAAACTGATAGACATTTGCTAAACAATACAATACAGTCTCAATGAAAACAGACTTAGCATTAACAGTAAACTTCTCTGGCCTTGAAACGGCATTGAAACCACATTCAAAGTTAGCACACATTTTTAGGACTATGCATACATACATGTGTTCTTCGATTCACCTTCCTGATTGTATTAAATTATATTCCTTGTATAATGCAGCACCATTTAGAGTGTGTTTTAAATTTGTAGTTTTGAACATTTTTCCAGTAAGCAATGAAACAAAATATACGACCCAATGTTGAGAAAATTGCCAGTTTCAGAATATTTCAACCATAAAAGGCCACTCAAACTTCTGTCATTACAATCCATCAATATCAGTCAATGTGCACAATCTCTGCAGAGGTAAAAGTCACCGGAATAATTCCACATTGAAAAGATCTCTAACTAATGAAGAGGGTGCTGTTACCAAACAACTTTGCATTTCACTGTTTCATCTACAAATGCTGTGCCTGCTGCCCTTGAAGAATTAATTGCCTATGTTACACAAAAATAGTAAGCTGATAATATTGCAATAGGGAACGAATGGCAAACTGACAGCAAGTTCATTTTTATTAGGCATTTTATCCAAAGGAGGACACACATGATTTTTGAAATAAAAAAAGTTGGGGAACTCAACAATGGAAGGTACGGCAATCAGCAATGACGAGCAACAGCAGAGACATGCAGGATGAAGGCAGGGATCATAAAACAAGTGCTGCGCCGGTTGTACTGAACGCATGGAACAATATCTACAGAAAAGTATACAAAGTAAGGAGAAAGTTTACCAGTCTGCTGGGAATAATGGTCTATTGAAATATTATACTAGCTGGAAATGTTTCATGACAATCGTATAAATCACAATATTGTCAAGGACTGCGAGTGCAGTAGGCATGAAGGAGGTATACTTTTTAGAGCATTGCCAGTAACTCCTTAGCATGATTACTCTGGCTTCTGGAAGATGGACTTTGAGAATCAGCTGACAAGGAACTAATCCTCACAGTTCAATTTTACTTCAGGAGACATGCTTGCAAGGCACACACAAAAATGTGACATGGCAAACGGCAAGGCTGAAGAGCTAAGCGTACCTCCAAAAGCAGTACAGTTGAGAGATGAATGGGCATAATAGGGGATCTTAAGCTGGTAGTGGGGTTGGTTCTGGATGTGAGGGTGTTGAAAGGCAGGAAAAAAACAGTCACAGAACTGAAGTACTCCTGAGAAGCAGATGCAAATTTGGTAGGTCTGTAGACTGACGTTAGGCTTTTCTTTCTTTCTTTTTGATGGAGCTGCATTGTATATCTCAAGTAGGGCATTCCAGAATATGGAAGCAAAGCAGTCTGTAATGATTTCTAAGTTGCTGTTTGAAGACATAAAAGAAGCCTTTAACTCCTGAGTAGCTAGTTTAAGATAGAAACCTTGCACCACATTCACTCACTTTTGTTTCTTGTAGACTGTTTACCGCTAAAGCTAAAAGTAACAACAGTATTTGGGGGGGCGGGGGGCAGATGAAAACATTCCAGTATATGTTTATACAAGTATCCAGTATGGAGAATGTCAGGAAAAACTGAACCAAAACTCAATGAACTGTGTATGACTTTTAAATTACGTCATGTATGATCCACATGGAACATTCAGGCAAAAAACAGGCACACACTTACCTGTCTGGTATGTACCTTAAAGTTGACACTCTGAAGGACCTCCTTCATGGCAGATGATTGTTTTTTTTGTAAATTTGCAAACTACCTATAAATCCAGTTTACTATGGCAAGTGAGGTCTATTGTAAGGTGTTGGAGGAACAGGGAGAGTAATATGCATTTGAGGCTTATCAGTGTTATAAAATCTGTATGCCGTTACTGAAAGACAAAGACAATAGATAGGCATACTTTAGCTGCCAATCATGCAAACACTAATCATTTTTCCAGCTTATTACTGAAGCGAGTTTAGAGTCGACTGATGCCAGACTAGGAGAGAAAATGTAGATGGCTAAGGAAAAAGGATATTTGACTAAGTAGAAAAAAAAATGTACAAGTAAAAGGTTTGAGACTCAGGGTTGCGGTGAAGGGTATGTGAAGGTATAAAAGGTTAAAGGATTCAGCAGAGTTCTTTAAGTTAGTGGGACTGCTAGTAGGATACTTGTGTGGTTCTTCAACATGTCCTTCAAAAACTAGTCAAACCCAAATAAATGGAAAATACACAGAATGGTTGAGCTAGATAAGGCACATACTAAACAAAGGCAGAAGATAGTATATGAGATATATTTTGATGGATCGATGGTAGTATATATTATTTGTGCACTGAATGTTGTTTTGTATTATATGTTGAACATTAATATTGTTTTAGTCATCTAAGACTTTTAGATACCATTTTTAATTTTATGTATACATTCCTATTAATAATGTAGACACTTTACTAGGTATATCTAGGTTCCAACATAGTTATTGCTGCATGTTTATATTAGTTAGGTGAAACCTATTTATATACTGAGATGGTTTCTATATATACCTGGATATACTTTACACATTTATATGCTACAAGTGATTGTGAGAGGCTTTTTTACATGTATACAATGCATTTTAGGAGGTCACATCTTTATTTAGATGAGACATGACTTGCCATTGTTTATCTAGTGTTTTTGTGCTTAATACTGTTTATACATTTAATTGTAAATTAGAGTGTGATGTCACGATGATTCAAAGATTATACAAGAATCAATTAGTAAGAGGGTGTGCTATGGTCTGAAGAAGCATTTGTGAAAGCGCTCACCGTTTGTGTACACCAATAAAGTCATTTTATTTTTAGTACGAAGATATACGTTTTTTACGCTATATGCGAGTGCATGGTTGCCGCTGCTTATACTGCTTTGTTTAAAATTATCTTTGAACTTTTTTGGCGAGGCATTTACCCCAGTGAGTGTTTTATTTTATCTATACTAGATAAGGCACATAGACAAGGTGGAATTTCATAGGTTCATAGGTTCATACTAGGCTATCTGCCCTAGGGCATTTATAATAAGCTAGCTAGAGTGTGTGTGCTTTCACCCCCCCCCTTGAGATGAATATACTACCCATTATTAGTTGCTGCCTCTGTCCAGCAGTGATACAGAGATGATTCCCGTAGGTAAACCGATCTCCCATCCCACACTCCAAGATTTCTCTTTCTTGAACAGAGGAGGGCATGTAAACATGATGTCTGTGATGTGGAAACTGAAAGTGTGTGTGAAAATCAGTAAGTTGATTCCTGGCTGAAAACTTGCAGCTGGACCCGATTCCACATGATTCAGTGGGGATACTTCTTGTGCGAACTTAATGTAGTACTGTGCTAGATTCATGGCTGAAATGGACTGTGCATACACAATACAGGTGGTGGTTACTTGCACATCCCTTCAAAAAGTTCCCTGATCCTTATAGCCAGTTATGCTTGCTTCCTAACCGGAACTTGTTGGACTGATGACCAGTGGTGTATTTTAACATTTGCGCCAGCATATTCTAAGTAGCATTTCTAGTAAGGATGTTATTGTATGGTTAGTACATAAACTGAGCCTACATGCAGACACAGCAGACCAGTAATACCGTTGAATGATGAAGTGAGTACGTTGACAATACTGAGAGAGCCAAAGAATGGGAAAGGTTAGGAAATGGCTGCTGGTGAGTCATGTGCAAGGTGATATACCACTTCAGGTGGTGGCCTGGGATGGATTACTGCTTGGAAGGATCAAGCTAGACAGAGAAAGATAATGACACTACTGACCATTATGACTAAAATAAACCACCTCCAAAAATGAGATGTCACTCACTATGGCTAAATAAAATTAGGGAATAATTCCAGGGGCATACTTTCTAGCAATCCGTTTTCTTGCTTACACTCTACAGAAAACAGGTGAGGTGCTACCTGATGAATGGAATTACAGTTTTGTAATCTGTACCTAAAAGAGAATGAACATTCTTAAGTTATGAAGAGCTGGTAAAGAACTGATATGGATATGAAGAATATGGGGCAAGGGACATGCAATCATAAAAAAATAAAGAGATGAGAAGTGGAGCCCGTGTTTGTGTACTGGAAAGTGAAAACCTTTGACACGAGGTAATGACGAATTACTGTATTGAGAGGATGGTAAGTAATACAATGCACTGTTATAGGATGCAGTGGAGTGCAGGAGAGTTACAAGTTTCCAAATAAGTTGCTACAGTTGCATAAAAGAAGGAAGTGCATGTGGAAGATGGTGAATACATAAGGGACAAATGCATTTTCATTTAACTAATGAGGGACTGCATCCTTTCAGCTGCAGTTTTTGCATTTGTATTCCATTAATGGGTTAGCCTACAGTTTACATTACAAAAATAATACATTGGTTGTCAGTGTGAGCAAAACAACTTTTGTCTTAGTTTTTTTATGCAATGACAGAAAGTAAAAGATTTGGTTAAAATGCAATAGATCTGAAGCAATGTTTAAATCTAGTCATAATGAATTACTTCATTGTTTTATATTAACAGCTCATGTGTGTGTTGCATAATGTGTCCCACACTGGAGCTGTATAAATGCTCTGCTTTGTTTATACAAGTGTGGTGCTTTTACAATGGTTAAGATAGCTGAAAGTAAATACATTTGTTTAATGACTAATGTGCATTCTGGTCTCCCCAGTACATTATGCAACAAACTTCATGGTCTAGTTTGATGCTAGAAAAACTATTGTTTTTCATTCAGCTCAGTTTTAACCTTCTGCCTTCATCCCACTTTCAGCAGCCATTTTGTAAAATATATGTAAAATTTGCTTTATTCTACTGACATTTTGGGTTCCCACCTGTCCCACTTTATGCACGACAAGCCCTATTTGGGCAGTAGCATCCTGTGAAAAACATAAATATTTGCCAAAGTCCTGAGATTTTAGGACAGCAAATATTTCCTATGCTTCCTTTAACAGTTGCATAAATTGCTTTTTTGCATCTGGAACACTTTAATATTATAGAACAACAAAACAATGTATATCTTGCAGCAGAGAGCTTTTTGGCAAAAAAGTGAGGCTATGGTTTGTGCTTCAGAAAATCATGTTTCATAAAAAAATTCTCCCAATGTGATCATTTGAAAAGGCATCAACTGTACTGGACATGTCCAGATCCTTGACCTCTTTTTTTGCCTTGAGAAATCCTGCTGGAATGAGCGGTTATTTATATAACCTGCTTCCCTGGAAATGCCATTTCTGTCTCGGCTCCTTACAAATTGCAGCCTAACATAGTGTCAAAGGATCAGAATGTCATATATCATCCGTGACACATGCTTCAGTCTTACATCCCTTTAGTCTAGCACTTTAAATCCCACTGGCTGATGCCCTTGTTGGGAATGTCAGAGAAATGACACTCATCTCTATAAATTATAGCTTGAATTAAGGGTATTGTAACAGACATGGCGCTGCCCAAACCTTTAGCTGTGTAGAAGAAAGCATTATGAGATCACATGCATCATGGAGGTTGTAGCAGGGAGTCTGCAGATCTTAAAATAATCACTAGAATGGGATGTTGCATCACATTTTATCAAGAAATACAAGCTTGAAGGAAGATGCCACAATGGATGTAAGTGCTGAGCAGTCAATGCTTTAATTAGTTTGTTTCAATTAATAGGCATATGTTTTACATTTTCATCCATATAATCTCCCCCTTCCTAGTCAGTCCATAACTCATTGCTAACCCAGGGAAATGAGTTAGTGCTACACTGAATATCAACAGTTGGTTCTTACTGCAAGAAATACCCGATGGTGTTCCAGAGCTAACTGTCAAAGTATAAGTGTTTAGACAAAAACATCCCTTTTGTGAAACTGCTTTTCACTTCAAGGGCCTTATCTGCTGGATCATTGTACCCCATGCAACAAAGATGTTAGTTGTGACTTGATAACTTGGATCAAAATATACTGAACCCCATGGTTACTGTCATCATGCAACATAACCAAGAAAACTGCCATGTTTTAGTTATTGCTAACTCAGTAAGTGCAACAAAAATAACTATATCTATGCAATTTATATTTTGTCAGCAGTTCAACTGCTGTTGCAGTTAGATCACTGCACATTTTTTAAATAAATCTGAACTACTACTTGATTGGGAGGGGCATCAATTTTAATAATTCTTTTTACTCCTAAAAAGTCAAACAAATCTGTTCACCTTATGATGGCACAACTTAGTATACTAACTGTTTCTTTTCATAACAGTCCCTTCTTGGGTATCCACAAACAGAATCATCAAATTCTCGTAGCAATTCCATGCTTCTTGCAAATTTAATGTAAAAAATCATCCAGAATGCATAGGTTGTTGCCAAGAGGTCCAAGGAAAAGGACTATAACATTTTAAATAAGGAAAAAATATTGCACTAAGCCTGCAAGGCTAGAAACATACTGTAAACTGTTTATTCAATAAAAACAAAAATACACACAAAGTAAGCGCTTTCATGACATCTGGTCGCTTCATCAGACAACATTCAATGACCTAGCATGAACACTGTCTTTGAATGTTGTCTGCTGAAGCGACTGGATGTCGTTAAAGCGCTTACTTTGTGTGTATTTTTGTTCTTTTATTGAATAAACAGTTTGCAGTAAGTTTCTAGCTTTGCAGGCTTAGTGCAGTATTTTTTTACTTATTTGGCTTTTGTTTTCCTGCACGACTCCGTACCCTGCCTTCATTCGTTTTGTTATTTCTTACTATAACATTTTACTCTAAATCTCTAGCTGAACAGGAAGAAGCATGAGACAAATAATGATGTAAGAAATAATAGGATAAATATTCCAAACTAGATTTATTCGTAACCAAAAACATATTTAAATAATACATATAAACATTAAATAACTTAAACATGGAAAAATGTACTCTTTTGGCTGTACATTTCCCAATTTTAACAAAAGAACAGTGTTTTTCTTTTTTTTTTTTTTTTCATGCCACCGTTGTACAATGGCTTTAAAAAGGGGGAGGTGTGTGCCCTGCACCCAGGCCTAACTCCACCACTGCTTGTACTACATAAAGAGGATATTCTTAACTTAGCCAGGAGTTTATTGGAGGCAGCTCATCCTTGAATTCAAAATTCCTTACCTGACCAATATTGTGATACAGAAAATCTTGATGTTTGGCACTCATAAAAGTCTGACAATGGCAGAGACAGAGCTCCCTCTCCTATGGAATCCCAAGGCTAAGACTCTGATTTTATGGAAAGCACCTATGTCCCATCTCCCTTGGAGGAATTTTCTTTTTCTGTGTCTATTTCCAGGATGACTCATGTATTTGTACTGTAACAAGTGGATGTTCCCTGGAAATGACATGATACTATGCGTTATCACAGCTGGAGATCCCAGATGTTATTCCTATCCCCCCTATTTTGCTAGCCTTGGAGGATGTCTTTAATGCTACCTGCAATAATCCTGATTACCTGTGTTCAGTCCATAAAAAAGGGAGTTAGGCTTTATAGAGTTTCCTGGGTTAACACTTTCTTGTTTTCACACATTCTGACTGATCCTGCAGTATTTTCTGCCTGAATGTCAACTGGCAATATGCTTTTGGTGAATCCTAACTCCTCTCCAGGGGATAAGGCTTTGGAGAGATTTGGAGTGACTTTTCTATTCAGCCACTTTGGGTTTTAGAATTCTCAACTACCAGGGCCATATGTGGAAGTTTGCTACATTGTGCTGAAATTTTTAGGGAATACTCCACTAATCTGCCTTCAGAGGATAAATCTTTCTTCTGAATCCCATTATTTGTAATAATCATCAGGTTTCTGAACATGCCCTGAAGAGTGTGTATGATTGTGCAGATATTGTTTCTCGGGCTACTGGCCTGCTACTATTGTCCTAAGGAGTTATGCCTGAGTATGCAACCAAACATCAGTAGCTAAAGTTAACTCTGCTTTAGATGAAGAAGTTATGTTTGGTCCTTTTGCTATTTATGTCCTCAAACAATATGATGAAAGAGGGAAATTAATTCAGTGAGTTAAACTTTTCGGGTCCCCATTATAAATCAAACAGATCCTCTATTCCCATCTGAAAACTAAACAGTCCCTGCCTATCTCTGGCAAAGCACAAAAATAGATTACAGGAGGGATCATCATTAACAAAACACAGGGATCTTTTCAGAAAAGAGGACAATCTGTACCTTCTTCCTCTCTCCCTTCCCCTCCTGCCACTGTATCTCTAACCCAGAACCTCAATCTCTTCCTTTGCAATTACATGCTAACCCTACGAGTAATACATCCAATGCCTTTAGGCCACAGGGGCAAAGGGGTTTATTTTAAGCTGTTTGAGTCCATGGAAAGAACTTGCCTGGAGACAAGTTCTATCGGTTCTCTGCATTGCCCTTTGGGTTATCCACTGCTCTGAGTATTCACAAAAAGCCTAGCTTAACCTTAGGCAGCTTATCTTTGAAGAGGTATTCTTCAAGAGGCCAGAATTCTTTAACATGGATTGACTCCATCTTCACAGGTCTGGAGTTCCAAATACATATTTAAAACTCTGAAAAAAGTGCTGTTTGGAAAACAAAGTCCACGAACCACGGTATAGTAATCCTTTATTCCAAACACAGATATTAACACTTACAATTCCCAATACGTTTTCATCTATCAAGACTTCATCAGATAACTCTATTCAGCAATCAAGTCCTTAAATAGCCCAAAGAATTTCAAATTCAACCAATAAAAGCTTGACATCAATTACCAATGTAATAAAATGTATTAAAAAAGTAGTAACAAAAGCACCATTTTCAAACATTCATTTACTACCAACGATCTTTAGTGTGTAAAAATATATAAAAATATATTAATATTAAAAAGTACTATAATAAATAATTATATTAAAATGTATAAAACATGACATAAAAAATGTTTAAAAACATTTCATTCAGTGTAGAAAACTACTCCTACAGGGTAAAAAACTAATGCAATGCTACCCTCTAGTGGCTCATATTACATCGTACAGTTTTTACAATTTGGCTGCTCAACTTCAGTAATGGTGCCAGGGAAATACTCTCATTAAGACCAGGGTATCTCCCAGCATCCAAAAAAACATGCCAGTACAACTAGCGATATTCAAGACGGGTTTCCCACGAACCCCCTCTAGCATCTTTGTGGACAACTTCAAGTACAAAAAATGAAAAGTTTTCTTGAGCACAATTCTGTGGGTGTTTACATAGGGCATTTTTATCATTGCTCCTACTTCGCCTTTTTAACCGTCTTTCAGTTTTCCCTACCTAGAAAGTGCTGCAAGCTTCACAGGTCACTAAATAGACCAACCCACTAGAAATACAATTACTGTAATAGGTACTTCTAACAAATTTATTCCTGGCTTTAATAAACACCTGGTCAGCATTAGCTACATATTTACACTGGGCACATGTCCCACATCTATAAGTACCAGGTCTTTTTACCCTATGTATGGTACTCCCTTTTTCCAATAATTCCTTCAAATTGGTACCTTTCTTAAACACAATGTTTAAAGGTTTTTTTTCAACCCCCTTTAGGTCAGTGAGGGACGTAAATCTATCCCACTCTTTTTTCACCACATCAACCACCTTTTGTGAATCACTGCTGTATTCCATTGTAAGTACTCTATTAAACTTGACATCCTTTTTCGCACCATTAATGAATGTAAAATCATCACTCTTACCTAAAAGGGGCATAAGTCTTGTCTTCCACAGGTTTTTAATATAAATAATAGTGTCCTCCAGTAACTTAGCTGGGTATCCCTCTCCAAAAATAGTTTTCCCAAGAAGGCACATTCATCCTCAAAATCTTCATCTAAAGAGGTGAGTCTACTAGCTCTAATCAATTGCCCCTCAAAAATACTTTTCTTTTGCACATATGGGTGGGCACTCTCAAAATGAAGATACGAATTAGAGAAAGTCTCCTTTCGAAAAACTTTGAACTCAATACCCAAAAAGGTTTTGATGATACTTATATCCAAAAAGTCTACTTTATTATAAGTAATTTTACAAGTAAATTGTAGGAAGGTGGTAGTTGTGTTCAAATACTCCAGAAATTCATTAAATTTCTCCTCCGATTCCTTCCAAAAAATACAGATGTCATCAAGGAACCGCCTTTACAAAATCCAACAGTCACAAAATCTAGAGGTGAAAATGTTGTTTTTCCCACCAGGCTAGGATAATGTTGGCATATGTGGGGGCACAGTTGGCCCCCATGGCCAGCCCCTCTCAACTGATGGAAATATTCACCACCATAGTAAATAAAATTGTTTTTTAATATAATTTCCATAAGGTTAAGAATAACCTGTAAATCGTCACTAGTGATATTACAACCAGGGCAGCCTCAAGCCAACTTAATCCACCTTCCTGTGGTATAACTGTAAGTAAATCTTTGATATCCACTGTTACAAATATAATATTATCGTAAACCTGATTGGCGTCAATATCCAGAAGAAATTCCCAAGAATCTTTTAAAATAGTTTTTTTCTATACCCCAATGATTTTTCAATTTTACGTCACAGTATTTTGCCAAAGGCATAGTCTTGGAGCCTTCAGCAGACACAATGGGTCTGAGGGGGGGATTAATTTGATCTTTGTGAACCTTGGGGATCCAAAACATAGTGGGTATCCTAGGTTGAGGCACATGTAAGAATTTAAATGTTTTTATATTAATTAATCCTTCTAAAAGCAGATTTCTTATAGGCCACATGAATCTCATTTTTAGAGACCCTATTGTATGTGTGGGAATCCCCCAAAATGTTGTGCATTTTTCCTTCATATATGACCTGGTCCATAAGGATAGTTCCCCCTCCTTTGTCTGGTTTCATAACCCTAATCTGTGAATTCCGCTGAAGCTCACCAAGTAACCTTCTCTCATTTTGATTCAAATTATATCTTCTTGATTTACCTACTACCTTTCTTATTTCTTTCTCCACTATAGACTCAAAATTTTTCAGTTGTGGGTGTATTGGTGGGTTATATTCACTTTTACATCTCAGACAGGACTTGTGTGTCCATCGTCCCCTGTCCCTGAAAAGTGACGTCCAAATTGAGCTGTCTAATAAATATTTTAAAATCCAATAAAAGTCTAGTACTGTCACATTTCTTGTATGGTACAAATTTAAAACCTCTGGAAAATAAATTAAAATGGCCCACAGTTAACACTGGTATAGTTAAAAATATTGTAGTTTCTATATGTGAACACATTATTAATACAATGCATTTCATCTAAAACAATAGTAGGGGGATCCATCACCCTACGTTCATCTAAATCTTCATCTAAGACTAATAATGTTGATATTTCCCCCTCCCCTTCCTCCCCTCTGAGCCTGATAATATTGGGGAGCCCTCTGGTTTATTAACCTTTTGGAACATCGGAGAGGGGATAATCTAAAGGGTCCAATAGATTATTCACATCCACCAACTCATCATTATCTAAAATTTCTTCAAGGTCATCATTCTTTATCCAACCTTTACTGTTTTTTTTCTGGGTGCTGAGTAACATTGCTTGTCTTTATATTCTAAAATATCTCTGTTCAATTTCTTAATCTTCCTTTTAATATTAACTGAACATAATTCATCTATTTTGTCCATCATAATATAGTATTTTATTTTCTCCACCTCTACAGTGTGTAATACGTCACTGGTAATAAAATTGTTAAGGTGCTCGATAACAGTAGAAAGATCATTCATTTTCATTTCATTTTGTTTTAATGCAATTTTAACCACATCAAGCCCACATCTATTAAAAATATCCACAAGGTCATTATAAAATACAGAACTGTTATCAATGTTGTTGGGGAACTTAAACACTCTCAAACCTTTAGGCACAATCCCCCTTTTCAAACATTCCCTAAGGTATTCATTGTCAATCTTGAGAGCTTTAAATTTCCCCAACACGTCAGCTAATTTGTTAACATTATTTCTATAAGTGTCGTTATTCCCCTTATTGTCAAGGACAGCAGTATTGGAATCCATATCAAAATTAATGTCTACATTACTGTTAAACCATTCAGAGAAATGTTTCCTTTGTTTAACAACTGCTAGTCCATTGCCAATAACATTATTAAAGTCACCTTTGTTAATTTGACTAGAAGTCCATCCGTTGTTTGCATTAGCACCATTCATAGCCACGCCATTGTCACCGGGTGTAAAAAGTAAGTTAGGAGTAGCCAGAATATTAAACAAATTCCTTTCTGTTTGCTTGTTAGTTACATTGTCTTCATTTGAGCTAAATTTCGCTCCAACAGCCACCACTGTAGATCCACTGCCATAAAGTGTTTCCCGATTCCCAGGTAGAGATGAACACAGTGCAGTAGCTAACCTCACACTGATAGGAGTCAATAGGTCGACGAGCTGAGAAAGCTGCCCAATAAGCTTCCTCGTTTCACCCACGTCGTCCCTCCTCTCCTTTGGAGACCGTGGTACAGAAACAGTGTCTTCCATTCCCCAAATGCAACCAAGAACCAAGTGTAAGGGGAAAAAAACAACTCCAACCAACGACTAATAACCTGAAAAAAAGTGCTGTTTGGAAAACAAAGTCCATGAACCACGGTATAGTAATCCTTTATTCCAAACACAGATATTAACGCTTACAATTCCCAATACGTTTTCGTCTACCAAGACTTCATCAGATAACCCCATTCAGCAACCAGCAAGTCCTTAAATAGCCCAAAGAATTTCAAATTCAACCAATAAAAGCTTGACATCAATTACCAATGTAATAAAATGTATAAAAAAGTAGTAACAAAAGCACCATTTTCAAACATTCATTTACTACCAACGACCTTTAGTGTGTAAAAATGTATAAAAATATATTAATATTAAAAAGTACTATAATAAATAATTATATTAAAATGTATAAAACATGACATAAAAAATGTTTAAAAACATTTCATTCAGCATAGAAAACTACTCCTACAGCATAAAAAACTAATGCAATGCTACCCTCTAGTGGCTCATATTACATCGTACAGTATTTACAATTTGGCTGCTCTTAACGTCAGTAATGGTGCCAGGGAAATACTCTCATTAAGACCAGGGTATCTCCCAACATCCAAAAAAACCTGGCAGTACAACTCGCGGTATTCAAGATGGGTTTCCCATGAACCCCCTCTAGCATCTTTGTGGACAACTTCAAGTACAAAAAATGAAAAGTTTTCTTGAGCACAATTCTATAGGTGTTTATATAGGGCATTTTTATCATTGCTCCTACTTATGTCATAAGAATGTTCGTAAATACGCCTTTTTAAACGTCTTTCAGTTTTCCCTACATAGAAAGCGCTGCAAACTTCACAGGTCACTAAATAGACCAACCCACTAGAAATACAATTACTGTAACAGATACTTCTAACAAATTTATTCCTGGCTTTAATAAACACCTGGTCAGCAATAGCTACATATTTACACTGGGCACATGTCCCACATCTATAAGTAACAGGTCTTTTTCCCCTATGTATGGTACTCCCTTTTTCCAATGATTCCTTCAAATTGGTACCTTTCTTAAACACAATGTTTAAAGGTTTGTTTTCAACCCCCTTTAGGTCAGTGAGGGACGTAAATCTATCCCACTCTTTTTTTCACCACATCAACCACCATTTGTGAATTACTGCTGTATTCCATTGCAAGTACCCTATTAAACTTGACATCCTTTTTCGCACCATTAATGAATGTAAAATCATCACCCTTACCTAAAAGGGGCATAAATCATGTCTTCTGCTAGTTTTTAATATAAATAATAGTGTCCTCCAGTAACTTAGCTGGGTATCCCCTCTCCAAAAATAGTTTTCCCAAGAAGACACATTCATCCTCAAAATCTTCATCTAAAGAGGTGAGTCTACAAGCTCTAATCAATTGCCCCTTAAAAATACTTTTCTTTTGCACATATGGGTGGGCACTCTCAAAATGAAGATACGAATTAGAGAAAGTCTCCTTTCAAAAAACTTTGGACTTAATATCCCCTAACTCCACCACTGCTTGTACTACATAAAGAGGATATTCTTAACTTAGCCAGGAGTTTATTGGAGGCAGCTCATCCTCTAATTCAAAATTCCTTACCTGACCAATATTGTGATACAGAAAATCTTGATGTTTGTCACTCATAAGAGTCTGACAATGGCAGAGACAGAGTTCCCCTCTCCTATGGAATCCCAAGGCTATGACACTGATTTATGGAAAGCACCTATGCCCCATCTCCCTTGGAGGAATTTTTTTTGTGTCTATTTCCAGGATGACTCGTATTTGTATTGTAACAAGTGGAGATTCCCCGGAAATTACACGACACTATGCGTTATCACAGCTGGAGATCCCAGATGTTATTCCTACGCCCCCTATTTTGCTAGCCTTGGAGGATGTCTTTAATGCTACCTGCAATAATCCTGATTACCTGTGTTCAGTCCATAAAAAAGGGAGTTAGGCTTTATAGAGTTTCCTGGGTTAACCCTTTCTTGTTTTCACACATTCTGACTGATCCTGCAGTCATTTCTGCCTCAATGTCAACTGGCAATATGCTTTTGGTGAATCCTAACTCCTCTCCAGGGGATAAGGCTTTGGAGAGATCTGGAGAGACTTTTCTATTCAGCCACTTTGGGTTTTAGAATTCTCAACTACCAGGGCCATATGTGGAAGTTTGCTACATTGTGCTGATATTTTAAGGGAATGCTCCACTAATCTGCCTTCAGAGGATAAATCTTTTTTCTGAATCCCATTATTTGTAATAATCATCAGGTTTCTGAACATGCCCTGAAGAGTGTGTATGATTGTGCAGATATTGTTTCTAGGGCTACTGGCCTACTGCTATTGTCCTAAGGAGTTATGCCTGAGTATGCAACTAAACATTAGTAGATAAAGTTAAATCTGAAATTTTTAACTCTGCTTTAGATGAGGAAGTTATGTTTGGTCCTTTTGCTATTTATGTCCTCAAACAATATGATGAAAGAGGGAAATTAATTCAGTGAGTTAAACTTTTCGGGTCCCCATTATAAATCAAACAGATCCTCTACTCCCATCTGAAAACTGTCTAAACAGTCCCTGCCTATCTCTGGCAAAGCACAAAAATAGATTACAGGAGGGATCATCATTAACAAAACACAGGGATCTTTTCAGAAAAGAGGACAATCTGTACCTTCTTCCTCTCTCCCTTCCCCTCCTACCACTGTATCTCTAACCCAGAACTTAATCTCTTCCTTTGCAATTACATGCTAACCCTATGAATAATAGATCAAATGCCTTTAGGCCACAGGGTCAAAGGGGTTTGTTTCAAGCTGTTTGAGTCCATGGAAAGAACTTGCCTGGAGACAAGTTCTTTTGGTTCTCTGCATTGCCCTTTTGGGTTATCCACTGCTCTGAGTATTCACAAAAAGCCTACCCTAACCTTAGACAGCTTATCTTTGCAGAGTTATTCTTGAGGCCAGAAGTCTTTAACATGGATTGACTCCATCTTAACAGGTCTGGAGTTCCAAATACATATTTAAAACTCTCCTTTGACTCTGCCATACAGGACCCAACATGATCATCCTCTGGAATTTCAGACTCCAGTTTTGGGCCTTGTCAAGAAGGAACTGCATGGATAGAGATGGCACCAAATTCAGGTTTCTGTCTTTTCCCTCATATCCTACCACAATCTGTACAAACAGATGCCTCATATTTTGCTTCACAACCAGTTTTGATAACGGTGTAACATTCCTGCCTATGGGGAATGTCAGACAAATCAAAGTACATCAATGTCAAAGGGATACTAGATGGGATCCATGCTATTATATTTTAAATCTGGGGTATCTGGGAACCTTGCATGTGATTACAGACCACCACAGTGATGTGGCACTTCAGCTAGTAGAGGGACACCAGGCCTTTCCCCTCTGTGCAGTCTGGCTACGATAGCTTAATGTGTAGCTGTTCAGCATTTTTTGATCCTGCAAGCATCTTGCATTCAGTCAGAGCAATGTGTAGTGGCAGACAAGCTCAGCAGGACAGGGATAGACCTCACTATTGAAAATTATATCTGTTTGCCTTCTTTCAAAACAGGCATGTAACCAGCTTCTGTTCCAAGAGTCCTGGTAGATAGACTTAGGAAACAAATGCATTTCCACCCTTTCAACTGTTATATACAGAGTTCTCAAGATTCTGAGGGTCTCTTAAAAGATCTTTGTGGTAACTCCCCTCAGGCCCAAGCAATGGTGGTTCTCCTTTCTTATGGAATTGGCCAGGTGAAGTGCTACAATCTTCCTTACAGATTGGTTCTGCTCACTCAAGACCAGGAGTGTTTGATAAACCCCAGTCTCAAGCTACTACAACTAACTGCCTGGATGATTTAGGTTTTTTTTTATTTATTTTTACATTTTTTATTGAATTAACACTTAAGACCTAGGCAAACATACATTTATATAAAATAAAACAAACCATATTAATATATTCCCAGTTGCAAACCTTGTACATCAGATATATTATTTTGTATATTTAACATTAATTCAACATTACATAAATTAATCAATTCCTGCCTTCCCTTATACCTCACTGCTCCTCCAAAACATTATTCTGCATATCTTTCCACACAATTCCATTTTTATGTAATTTGCTGCCTCCCTTTTCTAGATATCCCACTTCCAGTTTTTTTTTTATTTCTGTTATAATAGTCATATTTCAAATACATTTGGTTTAGACTGATTTCCATTTTGTAGTAATTGCGTTTTTGCCAGCCAACAGAATTAAACTCATGGCTTTACTATTTAGAGGCAATTCAAATACTGCATCCTAGCTCAAAAAGTTAATTTCCTTAGTTACACCCATTTGAACACTCAGTATTTCTGACAGAGTGCTCTGTAGGGATTTTTAAAGTCTGCCAATTAATTGCACTCCCGAAATATAAATTCCCATATACATCATTCTTTCCCATCACATCTCCAACATTTGCCTTCTAGCTGTGGAAAAATTATTTTGCATTAGCTTGTATCAAACAAATTCCTATGCAAACACATCCAAGCAAACATCCTACATCTTGTAGACTTTGTTGCATATTTAGTAGTCATACATATGTCCTCCTATTGTTTCCTTGTGAACTGCCTATCCAGTCTCTCGTCTCAATCTTTTATAACTGCCTCTGATTGTTACCTATAGTTGTTGTGCATTTTTATGTCCTACTAATTTTTCCCTTTTTAACAGCAGCTTCTGTTCTAGATTTAATTAAAAACTCTACCAGAGCAAGTCTTTCACTTGAAATTCCCTTATCCCTTTCTCTTTGCCTATACTCAGATATCCATCCCTGAAGGGACAGGCAGTTTCTAGCATGCACTCCAAATGCTTCCTTGATTTCCTCCCATTCCTACCTTTCCTACTCTAGTTATTTTCTTCCAATACATTGATTCCTTTGCCAGTGTTGCCCAGTAAATTCTAGCCACCTGTTGCCTATTCTCTGTACCCCAGTTGCAGCCATCCCTTAACAGCAACATATCTTTCTCCATTCTTGTGTTGGCTTAGTTCTTAGAATATATTTTGCTACTTTATGAATATAATAATCTGTGTGCCTGCTGTTATTCTCCTTAAGGATCTGCATCAAAATCCCTCCCTCCCTGTCTCCTTATTTCTTGAATCCCCCCCCGCTTCGTCATCCCTTTCCACTTTGAATTATAGCGTTCTGATTTTGTTGTTCTTATGAACCTTAACTGTGTAGCTCTAAAATATCTCTTCAAATTATGTAATGTTAATTATACAATAACCCCCCATTAATATTCCAAAATGTGCAAGCTGATTGGTCAGCATGCCCGTTGTAAATTAGACTTATACTAATGGAAAAAGGTCCGGTCGCCCGGACTTTTTCCATTAGTATAAGTCTTTTTTTTGTGTGTGTTAGCAACGGAGAATGGAAGAGCTCCGTTGCTGTAATCTCACTATGTTAAACAGGTTTAACATGGCGAGATATCTTAAAAAAAGCAATGGAGATCTTCCTTTCTCCATTGCTTTTTTTTAAAGCTGTCTCGCTATGTTAAACTCGTTTAACATGGCGAGACAGCTTTAAAAAAAGCAACAGAGAAAGGAAGATCTCCATTGCTTTTTTAAAGCTATCTCGCTATGTTAAACACTCTTAACATAGCGAGACATCTTTCTCCGTTGCTTCCACACACAGCTCTGATGTACTGCGTAAGCATACACATGTGCAGTACATCAGAACTGCTGCAGAATACCATACAGCTGCGGAAGGGCAGCACAGAGGCATTATACAATGCCATTATTTAAGAAAAGTAAGTATTTTTTATTAAATAATGTCATTGTATAATAGCAATAACCCACTTCTGGGTGTGGGTAATTCTGGATTTACCCACGGTTGTCTTTGTTTGACCACTCGGGCTTCGCCCTCATAATCAAACCACACAAACCGTGGGTAAATCCAGCATTGACCACACCCAGGCATGGGTTATTGCTTAATCCACCTTTTCCTATTGGAAGGATCAAGTTATCTCACTTTACCCTAGCCCTTTTCCTCTCCCAGATAAAATCCTTCAAATCTTTATTAATTACTGTCCATAACTTCTCCTCTGGTTGATAAAAATATTCATGACCTGTATATAAAACTAAAGGGACTAAAAACATTTTCACTGCTTGTATCTTGCTATCCATATCCATAAACAAGAGCTTCTAGTTTCTCAGTTTTTGTATTATCTTTTTAGTCTCTTCCCACATATCTTTAGCTGCCAAAATAGAATCCTTTTTAATTCATACTCCTAAATACTTAATTTTCTTGTGTCCCCATAAATATTTATGTTATTTATTTATTTTTATTTATTTAACATTTGTTTACCAGGAAAGTCTGACTTGGAACAAAGCCAATTTTCATCAGAGGCCCAGGGAGAAACTCTCCAGATGTATGTCTTTGTAATGTGGAAGGAAACCAGAATATGCAGAGAAAACCCACACAGACGTAGGAAGGACATGCAGACTCCACACACACAACACTCCTGCCGACAATTGAACGAGAGAACCTCTTGCTGTGAGGCGACAGTGCTACCTCTGCATCACTGCACAGGGTATTTTTGAACCAGTTCATGTGCTGGTATATAGTTTACAGCACTAGTCTTTGTTTTATCTTCATTAATTTTATATCAGAAGTTTCACAACACTGAGATTTCCTTTTCTGGTTTTATCAAGTCAAAAATAATATCTTCAGCAAATGAAGCCAAATTTTCTAGATTACCATACCAGTTATATCCTTGAATTTCTGAGTCCCTTATTTTCTCTGCCAATCCTCCTAATTAACCTTATTATTGCATCAGGGAATGCAAATGCTTTTGTTGCCCTATCAATAAAATCTTAGCTTATTCCATTGAATGCTTTCCCTACATCAAGACCTGCCAAAACCAGCAATATGTTCTTGTACTCTGTTTCCTTCTGGATAATCGCTGTTCTTTTAATGTTGTCAAATGATGACAAAACCACGTTGATCTATATCAATATTGGCAGCGCCTTTGCCATTCTTTAAACTATTATAGACATAAACACTTTATGTTGTTGTTTCTTTCGGCTTTTCCAGGTTAGGGGTCGCCACAGCAGAACTCCGGTCCGCTAATGATTGGTAGTTGATTTTTATGTGCCGAGTTACCAGCCCTGACGCACAACTTTCAATGAAGGTATGCCCATTCACGCATGTCTCCACGCAGAAGATGCTCTAGCTGAGAATCGAACCGGACAGCGTCTTACTGTGAGGCGACAATGCTACCGCAGCACCACCATATGGTTTAATATTGAAATGGGCCTATATGAAGCTAGGTCTGATGGGTCTTTGCTATCTTTAGGTATTACTACACCACAGCTTTCTTCCAAGACGTTGGTGCTTCCCCTCCTTTTAAAAATACAAAACCTTCCAGATCTTTATCACTTTCTTCCCTCATGTCTCCCATACGTCCACAGGAATGGATACAAAAAATAGAGTGAAGAATGCGCCTCAGCCAAAGTACTCGTGTATGCTCACACGTTGCTGCCACAAATTAAAAACGAATGTTCCCAAGGTCCATAAACGTAAAAAGATTTATTGACACATAAAAATAAAAACGTCGACCTAGGTTTCGTTCATATAACGAACTTCATCAGAACAACATATTCAGGTGAAACCTTCTTTAAATAACCAAACTGTCATCACTAAATGATATCTATTATTCAATTAAAATACTTATCAATTGCTTAAAGGAACCTTGGATGAAATCAGATATGTGACTTAAAACTAATTTCTAAAGGCAGCTGAGAACTGTACTAAAATATATCTGCATGAATCCTACCCATATATTTATATGTAAATGCATAAATACTTACATTATGTTAATATGTAGTTGACAATGATATATATTATATATATTTGTGTATAAAATTGGTTATAAATACATACATTAATCCTAATAATATTATAATATAAATAAAATAAAATAAAATAAAATATATATCATATATGACAAATATAATATAATTTAAATACACATTTTAAATACTCATTTTAAATACACATTTTAAATTACTATAGCGCCACAGGTTGTTATTGAACTCAAAAAACCAAAGGAATCCTATGTGCATTGAAAAATCACATGATATGTATAAGCCATACTCCAATATATAATTTCTTATTAAAAACAATATAAATGTTGAATAATAAATTAATTAAAAACCGCTCTATAGAAATAAATACATCTGTGCATGAGTAAATATAATATTGGTAATACATACTTATATAAATATATATATATCTCAGTAAATAAATAAATAATGCTCTAATAAAATATATATAAATATTGTTAATAAATAATATATATACAAAAATTGTCAACAATGATGCCACTTGTTTAAATGAATATATGACAAAATGTCAAATCAATACCCTTTAATATGTTTCATTCTTAATATGGGCTTGATACTAATAAGTTCATTAAGTCCAGGGTATTGATGAGCATTTAAAATAATTTGCATACGTAATTCTAGGACATCTAAATTATACTTTGTAACTTTACCCTGAGGATCTAACAGTTGATGAGAAACGCCCATAAACTTAAAACTATGATCTCCATATTGATTTACATGCCTAGCTAATGCATTTGTTAATTTTTTATTCTTAATATCTAATAAATGCTCTCTAATTCTATCTCTCAAATGCCTGCTAGTTTTACCAACATAGAATCCTTCACATTGTTGACATATTGCAATATAAACAACATTAGTAGTGTAACAATTAATATTTTGACTGATGTTGATGTTATGTTTATTTACTATCACATTTGTACCTGTGGATATCAAGTACTTACATGTGGAACACCTACCACATTTAAAATTACCCGGAGGCTTATGTGAAAATTTATTGCCTTTAACATTCACACTTTCAAACATATCCCTAAAGGATATGTCTTTCCTAAATACAAAAGTAACTTGTCCTTTAAAAATTTCTCCCATTGTCTTATCACCAGTTATCAAATTCCAATTTTTCAACTACATTCTTTATACTACATGATGTATTATTATATGTCGTGATATACAATGGAATATTATTACTTATATATTTCTTCAAATCAACCTGTTGATCCTTGTGGTAGTTAGTCAATATCCCACTGTTGCTATTCAATAAAGCTTTATAAATTCCAGTATGTCTTTTATCTTTCACTTCTTTTGCAATGTTTATACAAAAATCACTAGGATACCCCCTATTTAAAAATAATGAAATAATATATTCTATTTCATGTTCGAAGTCCACCTCCTCACTTACAATTCTTGCTGCCCTCACCATCTGGCCTTTAACCACGGCCTTTTTCTGGTGGTGAGGGTGCCAGCTATCATAATGTAAATAAGAATTTGAGAAGGTGGACTTCCTATATATTTTAGATACAAGTTTCTGTTTAATTCTGTCATAACTTAATTGTATATCTAAATAACTAATGTTATCCTGGCTAATTTCATATGTAAAATTTAAAAACCCTACACAATTATTAATATAATCTAAAAAAGTATTGAGTGCTGTTTGTTCACCTTTCCAAATAATAATTAAGTCATCTAAAAACAAATTTAACGTTATTAATAAATAAATCTGAGTTAAATACATAATTTAATTCCCAATAAGTCAAAACGAAATTAGCAAAATTGGGTGCACACGCTGCACCCATAGCTACTCCACTACTTTGTTTATAATGTGCTCCTTCAAAAAATATAAAATTATTCTTGAGAATTATTTCCATGAGTTTAACCATAACGTTAACTTTATTCTGATCATATAGGTTAGTATAATACAATTGCTCCTCTAACCATTCTAACCCTTTATCATGGGGTATAACAGTAAACAAGTTACATACATCCAATGTAACAAAAAAATCCCCATCCTGAAATTCTATAATCTTAATTTTATTCAAAAGGTCCCAAGAATCTTTAAGAATATGAGTAAAACACTCAATACCTGGTTTTAAATGAAAATCTAAAAATTGACTTATGAAATGTGTTTTACGACGTTTGCCATCCACTATAGGTCTGAATTGTAAGTTGTCAAGACCTTTATGTATTTTGGGGATACCAAAAATACCACTAATGACAGGATATTCATTTTTTAAAAACTGCCATTCTTCTTCATCTATCTCACCTTGGTATAGCATGTCAAATAATGCATTGTCAATTCTATTATATGCAATAAATATCTCATTCCTACTAACTTGCTCATATGTGTCCCCTTCTAGCAGGGCATTAATATAAGACACATAATCTTCATAATTAACAATAACTATTCCACTACCCTTATCGGGTTTCATAATTCTAATACCTGGGGTAGTTATTATCTGCTTTAAAATATCTTCTTCTTCTGCAGTTAAATTATGACTACTATAACATTTTTGATGTTTATTTTTATTTTTATTTTTATTATTACTGGTATATTGGGCAAAAACATCCCTAAAGTCATTTTCTGTTACTTTCAAAAGGCCACTTTTTCATGCATGGGTGGATTGTAGAAACTGGGTTTCGATAATTTGCTTACCCCTAACTGTCCATTATCCCAGTTACTACTCTGATATAAAACTTTTAAATTCAATTTCCGAGTAAATAATTTCAAAGCCAATATTGTATTAACCAGATTACCCATCCTGCAAGGTACAAAGCTAAAGCCCTTTGAAAAAGATTGACACATTCAATGTTAAAAACTTGATTGGTGTAATTGTATAGCTTAAAATCTCCTTTGGAATTCGTAATAATTTTTGGTTTAAAAAACAACCTGCCATCACTTTCCTGTATTTGTTGATTAATCACTTCCAATACATCATTTCCCACACATACATTTTCTTCAGTATTATGCATTTCACCTGTATTATTACTTTCATTTAATCTATAACTATCTATATTATCAAAAATTCCCTCATATGAATATATGGATAAATTACTTAATGCATCATCATTCTCTGCACACTGACCTACAGAAACATGATCCATAACTTTTTCAATAACATGATCATTAACCTTATCACCATTTATTCGCTGTTGTTCAGGTAATTTGAAAGACAAGACAGTCTTTGAAAAAGCCATGTCCGTGTTGACAACCTCACTACCATGAATCTCACAATTGTCGGAACCAATGTTCTGCTTGGTGATAAAAACATTATTCATACACTGGCCTATGTCATTGCAAGATATTGTTCCACACAAATAATTACTTTGCGTAATACTATTACAACAGTTACTAAGGCTTGTCATGCTATTTTCACTATTCATATCACCCACCAGAACTACTGGTAAATGACTGAAAGAAGTTCCATTAATGTCAGTACCTTGTAAAGTTGCCTGCTTAATTGTGTTCGATGCCAAGAAGGGTAAATCATCCTTCTGCAAACTGATAGCCGTTTGATTGTCATTCACACACAAAATGTCATTATTAAATGGTAAGTCGGAAAACTGCTTCTTACCAAATACCTCCAAACGGTGGGCTGAAAATTGACTCTTCTATTATTTTCATAATCCCTTTTCGGTTTAGCCCCTGTGGATACATATTCTTCATCCTCTTCATAATGGTATTGGCCCTTAAGCCGTTTGGATCTTCTGAGTCCTTCTCGTTCTCCTGGACTGCCATATTGCCGATATCCGTCTGCTTCCGAAGGAAGGGGGGAAGTGATGTCATCCAGCTCATCCATACGGGTATTACCTCCTTCTGACTTACCACCACGTGATATTGGTTTTGATTTTGGATAAACTAAACCAGAAGAATATACTTTTTTATCCCGATTTATTTTATTTTGTTTTTTATCATATATCACATTGCAACTATGTTCAACTTCTGAAATGATGTTGACATAGTTAGTATAATAATGATCAAAAAGCAAATCTTGACTGATATAATTATTTAAAATGTCCAATTCTGCCATCAGCGCATCAATCTTCTTATCATTGAAAGTTATCATTATTTCCATGAGGGCTATGCCTGTTTTATTAAAGAGTCCATGCAATTCTGTGAGCATATCAGGGTTGTGTTCGCTGCCATTCGGGTATCTCCATAACCTTAACCCTTTAGGCACTAACCCCAATTCTATGTTTTTACGGAGATACCCATTCTCCATTTGAGTTCTTTTGAGTTTAAATAGTTTTACTTCAAAGGAACGTAACCATTCCTTCATGTTCCCTTCAATTACATTGTTACTTCTACTCACTGGAGCTTGCTTAGAAGTAAAGGAATAATGATTAGTTTTCCACGAATCGACACAAACTGATTTAATATGTTCTTTTTGTGGCACGCTCTTAGCTGTCTGCCTGTTACCACTACTAATCAAACTACCTGATGTAGAATTTACTGAAACTGGTGTCGGTTGAGTAAGTGGCAAGCCCAAGCTATCGGGTAGTTCAATATTAGCCTGGGCATTGTTCATGAGTTGTTGAATAAGCGTTGTATGCAATTTTAACTGTTCATGCATTTGTTTGAGCAACACTCCAACCTCGACCGCATCACTTTCTTCCTCCATGGTACAACAATAAAAACCAGTAACCGACCTCACAATGGATACAAAAAATAGAGTGAAGAATGCGCCTCAGCCAAAGTACTCGTGTATGCTCACACGTTGCTGCCACAAATTAAAAACGAATGTTCCCAAGGTCCATAAACGTAAAAAGATTTATTGACACATAAAAATAAAAACGTCGACCTAGGTTTCGTTCATATAACGAACTTCATCAGAACAACATATTCAGGTGAAACCTTCTTTAAATAACCAAACTGTCATCACTAAATGATATCTATTATTCAATTAAAATACTTATCAATTGCTTAAAGGAACCTTGGATGAAATCAGATATGTGACTTAAAACTAATTTCTAAAGGCAGCTGAGAACTGTACTAAAATATATCTGCATGAATCCTACCCATATATTATATGTAAATGCATAAATACTTACATTATGTTAATATGTAGTTGACAATGATATATATTATATATATTTGTGTATAAAATTGGTTATAAATACATACATTAATCCTAATAATATTATAATATAAATAAAATAAAATAAAATAAAATATATATCATATATGACAAATATAATATAATTTAAATACACATTTTAAATACTCATTTTAAATACACATTTTAAATTACTATAGCGCCACAGGTTGTTATTGAACTCAAAAAACCAAAGGAATCCTATGTGCATTCTATTCCTAGAGACTTTCCTGCAGATTGAATGCATATCACCATTTTCATCTCACCTCCTCCTATCTTAACTGTTAATTGTTGAGCCTCATCTACCTCTAACCTTGGTGTCCTTAAGTCTTCCATAAATATTTACAAGTGTACTTTTTCTTGATTTCCACATTTCTCTGCTTTTTACAAATTTTCCTAAAATTTCTGAAATATTTCTAATGCCTCTACAGGATCAGTGGTTATTTTTATTGTTATATGCTCCCTAAGTTTGGCAACAACCTTTTCCACCTTCTATTGCCTAAGATGTTGTGCCAAAAATTTGTGTTCTGCAGTTGTTATCAAAAACAGTTGCTTATCAGCAATCTTTCTAAACTCATGCATATTATCCAGATATTCCCTCATTTTCTCTTTCTCCACTCTGCAATTATGCCTCTTCTTTTTCTTTGAGATTTCCCTTATTCTGCAATACTTTAACCTTTAGCAGCCCCTCTAAATAATTCCAGTTATTCTTAACCATATCCCTTTTTTATTTCTACCCTAATCTTAAACTCCACTTAAATTTTATCCCACTCACTAGCTGTAGCTTCTGAAGGAATTTCTATCATCCTTAATAACTCTTGAATAATTTCTACTACCCATTTCTTTAATTCCTCCCTTTTTTTACAGGTACCTGTGGAAGCCCCAGTGTCTCATTTTTAATTAATTACCCTGCATTTATATCTTGGTTGTTGGTGCATGATCTGAAATATTATTGGATGTTCAATGCGTATTCCCTGTGAAATATAATTTCTCTCTAGTCTAGCCCAGTTATTGTACATTGGGGAATGATATATAAATTCTCTCCGAGTTCTGCTACTGAGTTCATGTCTTCCATACCAAATATTTTCATAAATTTCTTTATAAATCTACCCCTTTTTGTTATATGTTTCTTTCCAAGTTCACCAGTTACATCATCATTGTTGCGAATCAAATTCCAATCTCCACTTAAAACTAATATTCTCTGCTGAAAGCTATTTCTCCCAAAAGTTTCTTAAGCTCCATAACAGCAGTTTTAGCAGAAATGTAACTACACGAGAGCTTAATCCTCTTCCCTTGCCAGTAGCTCCTTACTACCACAAATCTACCATTCTTTCCCCTCTTTTGTGACTAACGGAACTCCTCTAGCACTTAGTATAATTATAGCACACTTTTCCTTTGCCCCTGATACTCTGCCAAATATCCCTCCTGAAATCCTCTTTATAAAATTTAGATGCACATTTCTTTCCAAGCATGTTTCCTGTAGCATTGTTGTTTGCAGTTTTTAATATAATTCAGTACTCTCGTTTTTGTCTATACCTATGAAACCATTCACATTACAAAATAATATGGATACTGGAGCCATTGGAATAAGAAGTTATTATTCCCACCCATTATATATAAAAGTTTTTTTAAATGTCTATGTTCAACTTTTGTATTATATACATGCACTAATGGGTGGCAGGTTGATCTTTTAACCAGTTATTGTTTTAACCTCCATTTGAACCTATGTCTCATTTTGCAACAGTTTTTTTTAATTATAAGCCTCAAAAAAATCCCTCAAGCACCCCCATAACCTCTTAACTTAAAACAAACACAAACTATGTATTCTTCACAAAATGAAGTTCAACCCACCTAATAGGAACAATTGCCCCAAACGGAGGGCTGCGCACACACAAAAATAATATTAAGGTTACCCATGCTAATTTGCATGTTACAGCCTGTGCTCCTACATAACACTAATTGCTGTCTGTTCCTGTCTTATCTTTATTCCCCTCCCAAATGTGAAAAACAGTTTGTATGTTTTTTAGAAAACATTACATTTTAGCCTTAAAAAGTGGTCTGGATTTTATTGCATACCACTCAGCCTGTATCCATGGAAACCCAAGAATAAAATGTACATCTGCTCTCAGCTATCGACTTCTCAATCTGAACACTTATTTGCTAAAGGATACCTTTTCATTATGTTTAATGTTCTCTTACTTGCTTACACACAAAAATGTAATGAGTAAGCCAAGTGCCTTAACCCAAACATTCACTTATGCAAAAGTAAGAAAAAACACAGACTCTACATACATGATAATCTGTGCACTTTTACACTCCATCCCTCATCTACAGCCCAAGATTGCACCATATTAACATAAATATGCTTTTATCCAGCCTTTCTTCTCTTTTTACATTGTAATGCCTACATTTATTAAAACCAAAAAAAAGAAGAAAAAAGACACTTGCTTACTTTAGTATCTTTATCAGATACAGCATTAACTGAAATACTTTAGTATATGACATGCAATTTATATCATGAAATGTTTTATAAAATATTAAGAACAAAAATTGTTTTACTTGGTTACTTTCTTTTCTTTTCCCTTCATTGTCTTCCAAACACTGATGACAATAAGTGGGCTATACACTTTTCAAATCCATCACAAGTTTAACAGTCAACAAAATTCCAATCATTTTACTTTTTCTTGCAAAGCCATATTTCACTAATGTGACTGATGCTTTATAATCTCACATTTATTCACTAATTTCATGTTGGTGGTCTTTTTCGTATTCATCTCCCAACCCCAGACTCTAGTTAAAGTCCAAGGAGCTCTTGATTTTTCTACTCAACTCTTGTGTTTTTTTTTGTCTATCTCTCAAGCATTTTTATTTGGAACACTGGAACAGGTTTCACAGTTAGTCTCTCTATGAGCTTTATTATCAGAAAAAATGAGAAGTGTCTGCTTCTGCCTGTTGGCTCACTTTTTGCTGATCACACTTTTGTATTTCCTACTTAGCCTGTTTTGCATCAAAAATGACTTTGATCACAACTTCCAAGATGGCTGCACATTGAGTAACATCTTAATTCTAGTTCTCCCAGTGTGAAAACAGAAACTTAGTGGGAAAAGCCAGTGGACCTAAATTTCCATGTAAATTTCAGTAACTGGCTAGTAAGTACACTGCCTGGATGCCAGTAAAAAAGGAAATACAGAGGACGTGAAGGAAAATCAGCTACAAAGGGTGATGAAACACTGCAAGCTCCAGACATGACCGAGTAACCTAGAGAAAAGTATAAGGCAACTGCACACAGACCTGATTAAAATAAATTAAATGCTGATGGAGTATATCAACTCAAACATTAAATGTCTGGAAAATATGGAAGAAGCTTTAAACAGATATTCAGCTAAGGTTATAAAACTGCTAAACTCAGAGGTTGAAATTAAGAAAAAGCTGGCTGAATATGAGACTGCACAAGAGATGTTTAAAAACGAATCGAATTAAAGGACAGAGCACATATGGAAAACCTGATTTTTCTGCTGTACCATAGAAGCTGGAAGGAACCGATTATTAATTTTATGAAAGCACTAATAAGCAACTGGAGTGGTATTCAACAACAGCAATTAATTGAAAGGGCACATCATGTGTATTCTCCAAACCTGGCTATGAGAAAGCAACCTAGACCTTTAATAGTAAAGATGCAATCTTACCAGCAGAAGGAGCTAATTCTGACAAAACTGTGGCAGAAGGACAGAGTACAAAAAAGTGGGAGACAGCAGAGTATTTGTGGAGAATGACTACTCATTGCACACCAGGCAGAAGAAGGATACGTTTATTCCATTATTCATGGAATGTTGAGAAGCAAGATTCAAACTGCTGTGCCCAGCTATCTTCAAAATATTTTTTCCCCAGGAGAACAAATAATTTTTTGATGAAGTACATGCCAAGGAAGAAATACAAAAGTTTGTCCAACAAAAAGTGAACTGTGAAACAGGAGGAGAATCTGCTTCTTGTTCTTCTGGTAATAAAGACCACAGAGAGACTGTGCCAGTGAAACCTTTTCCAATGTTTCAACGGAAAATGCTTGAGAGAAGAGAAAAACATGAGTCAACTAGAAGAATATAGAGTATATTGGAAATGAAGTTGAGACAAGATCTGGGAGATGGAGATGAACAGGAATAAAACCAGTAACTTGGAAATTGATAAATGTGGGATTACAAAACAATAATTATATTTCTAAAACATGACAGAACAAGAAAATATGGAAATATTGGACTTTTCTAAACGTGCAGGGGACTCTAAAACAAATGCCATACTTCATGTCATTAATGTTCAGAGAATAAAGCCAGTAACTTGAAAATTGACAAATGTGGGATTACAAATTAATAATTATATTTGTGAAACATGATGGAACAAGAAAATCTGGAAATATTGGACTTTTTGGGCTTTGTTAAACTTGTAGGGGACTATAAAGTATATATGCCCTACTTCATGTCATTAATGTTTGGAAATGATACTCAGGAGAGGGGAAGAGGAGGGAGAAAGTTAATTGTAAGCAAAACATTTATTTCTTAATGGTACTATTTTAATAGTGCATGATTTTCTTTGCATGCTATAAAGTAAAGTTTTCAAAGTTAAATGTAATGGGAATACTAATGTAAATAGGTGCTCCTGTTTTTTTTTCTTTCACCCTTCTCTCTTTTTCCTTGTTCAGTTTTAAGAAATGTAGGCACTACAATGTAAAAAAATGAAGAAGAAAAATATGGTTAACATATCATGACAAAAGAAAAATTAATGTACGTTTTCTCATTCTTGCATATAGAAACAATTGCGTTAAGGCCCTTAGCTTAATCTAGTAACAAGTTTTAACAGAAAGTAAGTAAATGAAAAAAAAATATTGAATATTATAAGATTTTTTCTAGTAAACAAATGTATGCTTGGCAGTTTGTGTCTGGTTCATATGTGTTTAGAAGACAGTCTGATAAAGAGAACTGGCTTGGAGAAAATGTTTTCTGAAAGCATTCAAGTGTGTTCCCATCTGAGCGAGAGCTATAAAAATAAGACAGACGGACAGCACTTAGTAGAAGCACAGTCTATACTATGCATTTTAGAATGGATAAGCTTTCTTTCAGGGGATCTCAAGTCTTTGTGTGTGGCTGTCATTATGGAACATTTGTTCCTATTAGGAGGGTAAGACTTCAATATTTGAAGATGTACATAGA
Source organism: Protopterus annectens (assembly GCF_019279795.1). Classification (NCBI taxonomy): domain Eukaryota; kingdom Metazoa; phylum Chordata; order Ceratodontiformes; family Protopteridae; genus Protopterus; species Protopterus annectens. Next base: position 807,060,104 of record NC_056743.1, read on the forward strand.
TTTGTGTGTTAAGTTAATTGGTTTTAAGGTGTATGGGGTATTTGCTTTTTGCTTGAGGGCTTTCAATAAAGCAAAAGGTTCGGTAAGATGTGACATAGGCTCAAATGGAGATGACAAGAAACAACTGTATAAAAGAGTAACCTGCCAAACAGTATATGCATGTAACACAAAAGCTGGAACTAGACATTTAGCAAAAAAACTGTTGTATGTAAAAGGTGGGAATTATAACTTTTAAAGAAAATGTTTTCTGTAATGTCTTTAAACATCAATGGTCTCACAGATAAATACAAAAAAGAAAGATTAGTGAACTATATTAAAAATGTAGAGTGCAAATAACTATGCTACAGAAGACATACTTGGAAAGAGCAGAACAAGTAAATTTGATAAAGGTTTTCAGGATGGTTATTCTGCAGAATACCTGGGGAAAAGGAAAAGAAGAGTACTTGTATTAATTGTAAGAGGAGCTCCAACAGTGATAGAAGAGGATAAAATGATAATAATGGTAGATTTGTAGTACTAAGGGGTTACTGGCAAGGGAGGAAGATTACACTGACGTGTATTTATATTCCACCAAAAAGTGCTATAATGGAGCTTAAGAAAATTCTGGGATGAATAACCAGCTTTCAACAAGGAATATTACTTATAAGTGGGGACTGGAAGTTGATCGCAAATAGTGAAGATGTATCTGGGAGGCCCAGAAGGGAAAATATAACCAAATAGGATAGATTTTTGAATAAATTTATGAAAATATTTGGCATGGAAGATGTAAATACAGTACTAGGAGTCTGGAGTGAGTTTACATATTATTCTCCAAGACACAAAAACTGGGCTAGGCTATACAGAATTTACATTTCACAGGAACATGTGCATTTAATTGAAGGTCTTCATATGCACACACTGCTATTTCAGATCATGTGCCAATAATAAATAAAAACACAGGGTAATGAAGTAAGAATGAGACACAGGCACTTTCCCACATATCTGTTTGAAAAGAGAGGAATTTATTGAATGGGTAGTGGAAATTATTCAAGAGTTATTAGAGAAGATAGAATTTTTTTCTGAAAATATAGCTTGGGAGTGGGAATAAAAGTAAAGTTGTGTTTAAAATTGGGTGGAAAAAAGAGATATGGTTAAGAAGTAACAAGAATTACAAATGTTAAAGTATTGCAAAATAGGGAGAATCCCACAGCACAAGAAGAGGAGCAACTGCAGAATGCTAAACAGAAAATAAGGGATTACCTCAACAACTGCATGAGTTTAGAAAGATTACTGTTAAGCAAATGTTTTTTGATAACTCTAGAGCACAAACATTTTTAGCCCTTTACTATCACCAAGCTTAGAGAGCCTATAACAATGAAGATAACGAGATCCTGTAGAAGTACTAAAATAGTTCAGAAATTCTATGAAACTGCATAAAGTGGAGAATTATTGAAATTAAGAAAAGGTGTGAATGGAAATGTTTATGGAAGAATTAAATATGCTAAGTTAGAGGTAGATGAGCCCCAGTTACTTACAGTTAGGATAGGAGGAGATGAGATAAAAATAGTGATGTGTAAACAATCTACAGGAAAGTCCCCAGGAATTGATGGTGTTCCTGTGGAAGTATGGAAGCTGGGAGGGAAATAATGGATAAAGATCTGGAGAGTTTTGTTTAATTGTATTTTAAGAGAAAAAGTACCAACATCATGAAAGAAAGTGATGGTAGCTGTAATACCTAAAGAGGGTAAAGATCCAGCAGATCCAGCTTCATACAGGTGCATTTCAATACTAAACCATGATTATAAAATGCTTATGTCTATAATGGCTAAAAGAATGGCAAAAGTGATGCCAAAATTGATAGATATGGATCAATTTGGTTTTGTGGAAGGGAGGCAAACATTTCACAACATTAACAGAACATGGAGGATCCAGAGGGAAGTAGAATGTAAGAAAATACCACTGTTGTTGGTGGGTGTTGATGCAGAGAAAGCATTGGATAGAGTAAACTGGTACCTTATGGACAGGGCTATGGAAGCATTTGCATTTCCTGATAAAATTATAGGGCTGATAAGGAGGATAGATAAGGGATTAGAGATGAAGATTAAAGTGGGTGGGGTCTTCTCTGATCATTTCTGCTTGAACAGAGGAACCAGAGATTGCCTTCCCTATCAAGGACTGATATCAGAGTATAAGCAATGAGAAAGAAATGGGGGATCTTAAATGAAAGACCAGCACTGGTAGAGGTTTTAGTAGCATCCGGAACAGAAGCCGATGTTAAAAAAGGAATAATTAGTAAAGCATATAAAATATTTCATGATAACTGTAAGAATCAGTCATAGGAGGTTAGAAAGTATCGGGAAGAGTGATTGGATAAGCAATTCGCAATGAACCAATGGGGTGGTATATGTCTGTCTCCCAAATATGCAACAAAGTCTAGAAGATTTAGAATCTTCACTTGGAAGTGTTTACAAAGGTATTTTTATAACCCAAGTAGACTCCAAAGAACACTAACAAGTATGTAGTTTCCAAAACCTGTTGAAGGTCCTCCCTTATGAAAGAGGATGACCATTGCAGTCCTCCATTCATGTGGCCCAAAGCCTGTTTTAGACTAATATAGTTAAATAATGACTCCAGGGATCCTGATATGTCATATTTTAAACTATTATGGAGACATCCTGGGATGTTATCAAGGGCCCACTGAGGCCATATTCTTGGCTTTAGTGAGTGCAGCCAGTATGTGCTCCCTAGTTATAGTTGGAGGAGTTATGTTTGAGGGTATTATTGCGGGGACGGTTGGTGGTAAGGGGATAAAGTTGGAACTGAATTTGTTTGTTAACAGGTTCACTATATTGCCAGACTCAGTGAATGTGGCAGCATTAGCCACCAGTTCAGCACACAACCACACACACAACATCTATCTTACATAGCACTTAACCAGGCTGCCATTGAGGTTTCTGATATAGCAGTAAAAGGCCTTATGGTTAGATTTTGCCTGAAAGGATATCTTAACTTCAGGTTGGCTTTGCTTGACCTAATTATCCCTCTTAGTTGCCTATTTACTTTGATGAGAGAGTTTTTATCTTTATGGGAATTACCCTTCAGGACTTTTGCCATAATTCTTTTCCTTTGTTGTATATCCTGTATAATTTGGGATGACACCAGAAAAGTTAGTTTCTTGGTCTAGTTCTGGGCTTACTTCTACTAGGTGCAGCAGCTTCTATGCAGACATCAGAATGGTTGTACAGCATTTCAGACAAACAGAATTCAGCATAGGATGGTGTGTTCTTGGTCTCTATTGAAAAGTCAGCACTCGAAATGCCGAGTGCCAATATGCTGAAAAAAAGGACCAAAAATACAGATGAGTGAATCTTGAAGATCACTTATCTCCTTCAAACTTCTGTTTTCTGGGGGGCAAGCACCCCCTACAACCCCCATGTGAGGGAAGCCCCCACACCCTCTGAACTTGTATATACCTACTTTGAGATCACCATACATTGGAGAAAAGGGAATATTCTGAGAAATGGCATCTCAGACTTAGTATATGTAAATATGATCTTCAGGCCATTCAGTCTCCATATTTTGGGACTCACTGTAGCAAGTCCTAGCATTCTCCCATATCTTTGAACATTAGGTCCAGTATTTTGGAGCCTGCAGTGCATGTATTCACTATTTGGTCAAGGGTGTTTGTATTTACAAAGTCCAGGAATCTCTGTGCCTGTAGATTTGAGGCCATGTAGGATTCATAATCTGTACAGGGGTAAATATATCTCCCATGTGTAGGGTGTTAGGTTGGATGGTATGTGTCTTCAGTAGGTATTATGAGCTTCTTGGGGACACGGAGGGTGACCTATAACTGGCTAGGATATGGTACGTGATTTTGTCTATGGTAATTAGCACATCATCCTGTTTGACCACCCTAGAAGTATGCTTGTTACTGATGTATATTGAGACACTTCCACCTTAGCCCTTGTTTGTGCAGCTACTGGTCTAAAAGTGTAGAAGGCACTGAAACCTTGCACTGACTGGGTACTCTCTGCCACTTTAAACCATGTCTTGGTAACTGCACAGATATTTATATTCTTGAATGTGAGGAGAGCTTGGAGGGAGTGTATTTTTAATTTAGACTCCTGGCATTGAGCATTAGCACCTTGAGTTTCTGTTGAATTGATTTTATGTTGCTAGGTTTGTCAATTTGGCATTGTTTAAAAAAGGCACTATGGGTGCGGATAAAGCCTTAACCAGAATTTGAAAACCTAGAGGGGAATGGTGCAGACCATCCTTGGTAAGGCATGTCCTCCCAAGCTGGGAGGATTTCCTTAGAATGACACCAGAAAGACAGCCAGTTGAATTCAATTATTGTTTGCTCATATTGTTGCATCATTCTCTGTGATGGTAAAGTGCTGCTCATTATCAGGCTCATATCAGCCTGAGACACACAGTTTGAGAGCTCCATAGTGTTTCTCTTCATATGGTCCAGGGAGGTACATCTCAGGTCATTTATACCTACAGGTACTAGAAGGAATCGTACTGGTACTTGTTGAGTAATGACTTGAGTGTGTGTGTCGTTTGGCAGATAAGCAACTAACAGTTATCCTCTCCTTTTTCAGCCTTGCTAGAGAGGCATCAGTATCTTATAGTGGAGTCCCCTATGATGAGAGTCCTGGGAAGTGTGTTTGCTTGCCTTAGGGATTTTGTGTTTGAGGCTCCACTGAGACTGACAGTATGTGGTGTTAGGTGTTGTTTTTTCTGATTGTCTTTGGACTTGCTGAGGTATAACTTTGACAGCGCATGGCCTAGGTTATTTTTATTGTTTAGAAAGATTGCTTTTACGTGCCTCAGCATAGTTGGTCTCTGTGTGTTGTGTGTTATGTAAGGTAGATGTGTGTGTGGTTTTGACAGCATGATGTGGACTTCCATGCAAGAGTGTAACCTGTAGTGACATTGTGTAACTACACCTCTTGCATACTGTGTCTGATTCTTTTAAGGATTAAGTGGTTGTCAGTAAACCTGAGCCAATTGCTACATTGTCTCAAGATGTCCATATCACTAAGCTGGCTACAGAGAAGTTAAGAAACTGCATATCTGTAATGTTCGGTCCTTTGATTTGTGAGCTACAAGGAGGTGGTGCATTGGGGTTAGAAGGCTTATTAAGGGTGCTTTGTTTGTGCAGACTAATAGGGGTGTTTTATTGGGGCAGATTAAGTTAAACAGTGCTAAATTTTACTAACTTTAATGTTTACACAATACTGAATTCTACTAAATCTGTAGGTATTGCCACTCAAGGCCCAACTAGCTGCTCTAAGCTTGTTGGTGCACAAGGTATTTGCACTATATTGCTGTTTTACAGGTTACAGTTTTATATACAGTCTACAGAGAAAGTTTGCTTTCTAGGTATTTGCTGCTGTACAGGGCACTGCTAATCCACACAAACATGCAAAATTTATATCGGCACAGAAAAAAAACAGAACGATAAATAATGAGTCTTCTGGCCAACAAAATGACTACACTATGAGTCTTTTTGTGTATTTCCCAACAGACCAGGCAAACACCTCCTGCCAAAACATGAATACGCTTAGTCCTCTTGATGTAAAAACACAGTAGAAGAGATCTAAAAGTCTAATGCCAACACAAACCACTTAAACAACTAACTAGAAATTCCTTGCTGAAGGTAATTTCAAGACAGTAACAGTGAGAGGAAGAGCATTTAAAAAACAGTGAAATGCACACATAAAAGCAAGAAACAAAAGCAACCACTCATATAAGTGTGATTTAGCAATCAAAGGTACTTTAACTTTGCCTAGATGGCACTGCATACCAGTAAAACATGTCTGGAATGCAGGCTAGGACTGCAAGCTTTAACGAGCACAAGGAAAATGAGCAGGAGACAGTATGTAGCAAAGCAGAGTTTATCAAGAGCAATACTGGTTTGCTGGGTGGGCACTCAGTATCCTGGATCTATGGAAAACAGTGGGTGGGAAGAGTACATAAACAACTTATACAACAGGCAATAGCAATAAAAGGGGAGGGAGGGACCTTGGAAATCAGATTATAATAAGGGGTGGAGGTCAGAGGCAACAGCAGCAGAATGGAAGGAGAATTGAGAAATTTTCAAGGAACAATCAGGCTAGCTACAGAAGCTAGCAATCAAATAAAGGTAATATTGGAGCTCTTTCAGAAACTTTAGCTTAATGTGTTTGTGGGAGATGGGGCAGACATGCAAGGAGGTAAATGACAAGCAGAATATAAAGGCACAGAAGCACAAGTTTTGTACAGTCATTGTCAGTCAAACATGACATAGCTCATTCAGTTCCTGCCTTCTCTCAAACCTCATTCTTCCTTCAAAAAATTATTCTGCATATATTCTTCCCACAAGTCCCATTTTTATATATGTAATTTGCTCTTACCCTTTTGTAAAGATCCCACTTCCAGTTCTGTTATCTCATTTACTATATTTAGTTCTAGTGTAGTTAGTTCAAACTTTGCTTTCCACTTCTTTAGTAATTGCTTTTTTGGCAGCCACCATAATTAAATTCAGCAACACCTTACTGTGCCTAGGCAATTCCAATTCTTATTTACAACTCAAAAAAAAAAAAAATCCTTGTCGCCTCACAGTAAGACATTGTCCTGTTCGATTCTCAGCTAGACTGTCTTCTGTGTGGAGGCATGCATGAATGGGCATACCTTCGTTGAAGGTTGTGTGTCAGGGCTGGCAACTTGGCACGTAAAAATCTACTGCCAATCATTAGTGGACTGGAGTTCCACTGTGGTGACCCCTAACTGGGAAAAGTCGAAAGACACAGCACAGCAGCAGTTACACCAATTTGCAAACCTATTATTTCTGAGATGATAGTCTGCAGGGAACTTTTAGTCTGCCAACTCATACTCCCAAAAATATGTTCCCAATTACCTATTTCTTTCCCATCATGTCTCCAACATTTGCATCTACCTGAGGAAAAATTATCTGGAGTATGTTTGGGATATAAGAATACCTATACAAACACTTCCAAGCAAATTTCCTAGACTTTGTTACCTGTTTCAGAGCCATAAATACATCCTCCCATTGTTTCTTGGTGAATTACTTATTCAGTCTCTCTTCCCAATCCTTCCTAACCTCGTCTGATTGATTCCTAATGTTATTGTGCTTTATCATGCAATATTTTATATATTGTACTAATCATCCCTTTATTAACAACAGCTTCTTTAATACATTATACAAAAAGGTGTGCCAGTGCTAGTGTTTCAGTTAGGATCTCCCTATTCATTTCTCTCTGCCTATACTCTATCAGTCCTTGACTGGGAAGGCAATCTCTAGCCTGCAGTCCAAATAAATTATTGGCCTCTTCCCATTCTATTACCTTTCCCCTGTATAATTATTTGCTTCCAGTACCTTGGTTACTTTGTCAGTTTTCTTCTGTAAATTTGTGCCCCCCCCCTTTGTCTATTCTATGTACCCCTAACTGCAGTCATTCTTATTGGTAGAATCTCCTTTCTCTTTGTTGGACCAGTTCTTAGAATACTTTCTGCTACTGTATGAATATAATATTAATATGGTTATTGTTATTTTCCTTAAAGATCTGCATCCAAAATCTTAGTATTTCCTTATTTCTTAAACGTCCCGTTTCATCACCATCTCTTTCCACTTTGAATTATGGCTTTCTACTTATTCTATGTATAGGAGCCTTAACTGTGTAGCTCTAAAATACCCCTTCAAATCAGGTAATCCCAAACCACCTTGTTCTAGTGGAAGGATTAACTTATCCCACTTGACCCTTGCCCTCTTCCCCTCCTAGATGAAGTTCTTCAACTCTTTAAAAATTCTTATCCACAACTTATCTTCTAGGTGATAAAAGTATGCCTAACCCGTGTATAAAACTAAAAGGACTAAAAACATTTTCACAGTTTTTATCTTCTATCAATATCAATAACACAGAGCTTCTAGTTTCTGACATTTTGTATTATCTTTTTATTTTCTTCCCACATATCCTTATTTGCTGTAACAGAATACTTTTTATCCCATACTCCTAAGTACTTCATTTTGTTATGTCATCATGGGTACACAGATTACAGCTATTGCCTTTGTTTTATCTTCATTAATTTTGTATCTTGAAAAGACTTGAAACTTTTCTCAGAATGAACCACAGCAGTGAAATATCATTTTCTGGTTTTATCAAGTACAAAATAATATTTGCAATAAAGCTATTTTTTCTTGATTACCACACCAATTATATCTTTGAATTCCTAAGTCTCTCTCTCTTTTTTTTTTTGACGATGGTTCTAAATATAATGCAAATAACAAAGAGGAAAGAGGAAACCCCAGCCTGGTTCTTCTGTTCAAACAGAACTTATCAGAGAGGACCCACCCACTTTAATTTTCACATCTGATCCCTCATACAGCTTCCTAATTCACTTTACTTTCTCAGGGAATGCAAATGCTTCCATTGCCTTAATTATAAAATCCCAGCTTATTCTGTTAAATGCTTTTTGTGCATCAAGACCCAGAAATGTCAGTGGTATTTTCTTACATTCTGCTTCCTTCTGGATCATCATTGTTCTACTAATGTTGTCAAATGTTTGCCTCCCCACTACAAAAACAAAATCCATGTCTATAAATTTTGACATTACCTTTCATTCTTTTAGCCATTATAGACATAAACACTTTATAATCACGGCTTAGAATCAAAATGGGCCTATATGAAACTGGATCTGATGGGTGTTTACAATCTTAAGGTATTACAACCACTACAGCTTTCTTTCAGGATGTTGGTGCTTCTCCTTTTAATCCACAAATAAGCCAAAAAGGTCTGCAAAGCACTAAAACCAATAACAAATAATAGAGAACCTCAGAGGGTCCACAATAAAGTGTAGGACAGCTAATACTTCAGATGTTCATTAAAAGCTTTCGCTCCACAGTGTAAAACAGTACAGCACATAAGCACATAAATGCTCCATAGAAACAGTACGTTTTCATTTTAAAACTTCATCGGATGTGGGCTGGTTGACACACTACAAGTATCTAAAAGCTTTTCAATCAAGGTTAATCCAATCAAAACACATCTATCAAAGCACATCAGTTAAATTGGCTAAAGCTGATTTAAAAAAAAAAGACATTGAACCCAAGGTAAGGGTGATCAAAAACAATGTGAATAATGTATAAAAAATTTACACAATGTATAAAACTGCAAAATAAATGTTGATTAAAAATAACTATTAATTCATTTAGACTACTAAAATTTTAAAACTGATGCACCATCATAATAGTAATGTGTATTAAAAAACACAAGGCCATAATAAACTTGATTGTAGCACCATCTTGTGGTAAATTCCTGTACCTGAATTAAAAAAACATTCTAAAACTTTTACTTTGCACTTGTTTAAAACTAGTAAAAAACTAATACAGTTGAAAAAAATTAATACAATAATAATACAATAATAAAAAATTACTTTGCATTATAACTAGAAAACAGCATAATAAATATATGAATATATATCATTAATACCGTATGAATGTTCATTAAAAAAATAATTATTTCTCTGTTTAAAAAAATCCAATAAAGCAACAAAAGATATAAGTAAATGAGTGAAAGGCTGGTACGAAAATGCAAAAACTCATATTCAAGGGCTTTATAATTTAGCTAAAGAGGAAGAAGGAAAGAAGTATGAAAAAATGGCAAATATTTACTTTAGTATCCCTATTACACACACAAATAACTGAAAAAGCTTTATTATATAACATGCATCACATATACTGCATGTTATTATATAACATGCAGTATATGTGATGTTTTATAAAAAAAATACTGTTAAGAACAAAAACTGTTTTACTTACAGTTACATCTTTCCTTCCTCTTCCCCCCTCCCCTTAAAGTTGTTCCAAACATTAATGACATGAATTGGGGCATATGCTTTGCAGTCTCCTACATGCTTTACAGTCAAAAAAGTCCAATATTTCCCGGTTTGGTTTTCTTCTTCCACCATATTTCACAAATGTGATTGATGCTTTGCAATCCCACATTTATCTATTGCTTTCTAAGTTGCTGGGTTTCTTCTTGTTGATCTCCATCTCCAAGCTTCAGTCACTGGTTTATTTCCAATGTACTCTTGATTCTTCTAGTCAACTCCTGTGATTTTTCTGACTCTCAAGCCTTTTAATTTGATACATTGGAAAAGGTTTTAATAGCACAATATCTATATTTTCTTTATTACCAGAAGAACAAGAAGCAGAATCTCCTTCTATTTCACAGCTCACTTTTTGTTGGGAAAGGTTTTGTATTTCCTCCTTACCATGTTCTGTATCAAAAAATAACTTTGACCTTCCAGGAAAAATATTCTAAAAATAGCTGGATACAGTAGTTTGAATCTCACATCTGCGTTTCAAAATTCCCTGATTGCTGGAATAAATTTACTCCTGTTATGCTGGTGAACACTAAGTAATTATGTTCCACAAACACTCTGTCTCCCACTTTTAGTACTTTGTCCTTCTTCTCCAGATTTGTCATAATCAGTACTTTCTGCTGGTAAGATTGCATGTTTACTATTAGAGGTTTTGGCTGCTTTCTCATGGACAGGTTTAGAGTCTGAATATATATTATGTGCCCTTTCAGTTAACCACCCCACTGTGGCATACCAGTACTTTTTCTTATTTGTGCTTTCTTAAAATTAATAGTCTGTTCCTTCCATATTCTCTGGTGCAGCAGAAAATCTCAAGTTTTCCCTACATACTCTGCCCTCTAATTCTACCACTTTTGAAACATCTCTTCTTGCGCAGTCTCATACTCAGTCAGCCTTTTATTCATTTTGACCTCTGATTTTTGCAGGTTTTTCAGCTCACATGTTTTACTTGCAATTAACTTTCTCCCGCCTCTTCCCCATCCCTAAGAATTTTCCGAACATTAATGACATGAAGTAGGGCATATGCTTTAGAGTCCCCCACATGTCCAGCAAAGTCCAAAAATGTCCAATATTTCCAGATTTTCTTGTTCTGTCACATTTCATAAATATAATTATTGCTTTGTAATCCCACTTTTGTCAATTTACAAGTTACTGGTTTTATTCCTGTTCATATCCACCTTCCAAATCCTGCCTCTGTTTCATTTCCAATGTACTCTTGATTCTTCTAGTCATATCTCATGCTCCCTCCTTCTCTCCAGTATTTTCTATTGAAACATTGGAAAAGGTTTCACTGGCAGAGTCTCTCTGTGGCCTTTATTACCAGAAGAGCAAGAAGCAGAATATTCTTCTGTTTCACAGCTCACTTTTTGTTGGACACACTTTTGTATTTCCTCCTTAGCATGTACTTCATCAAAAAATAATTTTGTCCCTCCAGAGAAGAATATTTTGAAGATAGCTGGGTACCGCAGTTTGAATCTCATGCCTGCTTTTCAACATTCACTGAATAGTGGAATAGATGTACTCCTCTTCTGCCTGGTGTTCAGTAAGTAATCATTCTCCACAAACACTCTGCTGTCTTCCACTTTTAGAACTTTGTCCTTCTGCCACAATTTTGTCAGAATCAACTCCTTCTGCTGGTAGGATATACTAATAAATGTTTAGGTTGCAATCTCATAGCCTAGTTTTGAACATGCACATGATGTGCCATTTCAACTAACAACTCCTGCTGTAGTCCATTTGCCTATTTGTACTTTAATAAAATTAATACAGTCTATTCCTTCCAACTTCTCTGGTACAGCTGAAAATCTCAGGTTTTGCCTATGTACTCTGTCCTCTAATTATATTACTTTTTGAAACATCTCTTCTTGAGCAGTCTGATATTCAGTCATCCTTTTCTTCATTTTGACCTCTGATTTTTGCAGTTTTATCACCTCATCTGAATATCTGTTTAAAGTTGTTTCCATTTTTTTCCATACTTTTGTTGTTTGATTTGACACACTCCATCAGTGTTTTGTTTATTTTAACTAGGTCTGTATGCAGTTGTCTTATTCTTTTCTCTAGGTTACTGGAAGTCATGTTGGGAGGTTGCACTGCTTTTTGCTGAACAGCTGCAGAACTTTTCCCAGTCAGTGTTTTTATCTCACCTTTTGTAGCTGATTTTCTTTCAGGTCCTCTGTATTGCTTTTTTTCCTGGCATCCAGACAGTGCACTTACTAGCTGGTTACTGAAATTTACCCAGGAACTCAAATGTCTACTGGCCTTCTCTGCTGAGTTTCTGTTTTCACACTGGTTAGAATTAAGCTGTTACTCAGTGTGCAGCCATCTTGGAAGTCCCTTTTATCAGCTCATCTTAATATCTTTTTAAAGCATCCTCCCTTTTTCCAGCTTTTTGCTATTTGAGTTAATATATACAAAAAACATCTTTATTAAATTATCACTTAAGACATAGACAATCATACATTTATATAAATGAAAACAATTGATCAGTCACAGCATGAAGTTATTGGAAAGAGTGGTGAAGCTAGGTTAAGAAGGGAGGTGATGATTAGTGATCAGCAGTATGGTTTCGTGCCAGGAATGAGCACTACAGATGCAATGTTTGCTCTGAGAGTGTTGATGGAAAAGTACAGAGAAGGTCAGAAGGAGTTGCATTGTGCCTTTGTGGACTTAGAGAAAGCATATGACAGGGTGCCTAGAGAGGAGTTGTGGTATTGTATGAGGAAGTTGGGAGTGTCAGAGAAGTATGTAAGAGTGGTACAGGATATGTATGAGGGTAGTGTGACAGCAGTGAGGTCTGAGTGGGAGTGAAGGATGCATTCAAGGTAGAGGTGGGATTACATCAAGGATCAGCTCTGAGCCCTTTCTTATTTGCAATGGTGATAGACAGGTTGACAGACAAGATCAGACAGGAGCCCCCATGGACTATTGATGTTTGCAGATGACATTGTGATTTGTAGTGAGAGTAGGGAACAGGTGGAGGAGACCCTGGAGAGGTGGAGATATGCTCTAGAGAGAAGAGGAATGAAAGTCAACAGGACTAAGACAGAATATGTGTGTGTGAATGAGAGGGGAGGATAGAGGAATGGTGAGGATGCAGGGAGTAGAGGTGCAAAGGTGGATGAGTTTAAATACTTGGGATCAACAGTTCAGAGTAATGGTGAGTGTGGAAGAGAGGTGAAGAAGAGAGTACAGGCAGGATGGAGTGGTTAGAGAGGTTTGTCAGGAGTGATTTGTGACAGACGAGTACCAGTAAGAGTGAAAGGAAAGGTCTACAAGAGGGTAGTGAGACCAGCTATGTTATATGGGTTGGAGACAGTGACATTAACAAAAAGGCAGTAATCAGAGCTGGATGTGACAGAGTTAAGGATGTTAGGATTTGCACTGGGTGTGACGAGGGTGGACAGGATTGGGAATAAGTATATTAGAGGGTCAGCCCAGGTTGGAAGGTTTGGAGACAAAGCCAGAGAGGCAAGATTACATTCGTTTGGACATGTGCCGAGGAGGGATGCAGAGTACATTGAGAAAAAGATGCTAAGAATGAAGCTGCCAGGTAACAGAAAAAGAGGAAGGCCTAAGATAAGGTTCATGGATGTGGTGAGAGAGAATATGCAGGTGGTTGGTGTGACAGAGCAAGATGCAGAGGACAGGAAGAAATGGAAACAGATGATCTGCTGTGGTGACCCCTAACAGGAGCAGCCGAAAGAAGAAGAATATAAATGAAAACAAACTATACTGACATATTTTAGTTACAAACATTATACATCACTTATAATCTATCAAGTGACTGTCAAAGATTACATAGCTCATTCAAATTCTGCCTTATTTTAAACCTCATTCCTCATCCCAAATGCTATTCTGCATGTATTTTTTCCACAATTTCAATTTTCTATGTAATTTGCTCCTACCCTTTTCTAAATATCCAATTTCCATTTGTTTTATCTCTGTTACTATATTCACTACTTCTAGTACAGTTGGTTCCGACTTTGATTTTCATTTTCTAGTAACTGCTTTTTTTTGGTAACCACCATAATTAGACTCAGCAAGGTCTTGCTATGTCTAAGCAAGTTTGATTTTATATCACAGCTCAAAAAAAATCATTTCCTTAGTTATACCAATTTGCTCACCCAGTATTTCTGATAGTGGTCTGGAGAGAATTTTTAAAGTCTACCAACTCATTATACTCCCCAAAATGTCATCAGTTACCTCTTTCTTCCCTATTACATGTCTAACATTTGCTGTCTACCTGAGGAGAAATTCTATGTAGTGTACTTGGAGTATAAAAATACTTATGTAAACACTTCCAAGCAAAGATCCTAAATCTTCTAGATTTTGTTGCACACTTGGGAGATATACACATATCCACCATTGTTTCTTTGTGAATTGCTTATCCAATCTTTCTTTCCAATCCTTTCTAATCTCCTCTATTGATTCTCATAGTTATTATGCAATATTTGATTTGGTTTACTAATTAACCTTTTTCTAACAGCAGCTTCTGTTATAGATTCTAATAAAAACTCTGCCATTGCTGGTGTTTTGCTTAGGACCCACATAATTCTTTCTCATTACCTATACTCTGATATCAATCCTTGATAAGGAAGGCAGTCTTTAGCCTGCAGTCCAAATAAAGTCTTGGCCTCTTCCCATTCTGTTACCTTTCCCTCTGTAATTATTTGCTCCAAATACCTTGGTTCCTCTTCCAGTTTTATCCAGCAAATGCCAGTCCCCTCTTGCCTACTGTCTGTATCCCTAGTTGCAGTCATCCCTATCAGCAGAAACTCCTTTTCCATTCCCCTGTTGACTTAGTTCTTAAAATACTTTCTGCTTCTCTATAAATATAATATTTTGTATAGTTATTGTTATTCGCCTTAAGGATCTGCATCTGAAATTCCACACTCTCCTTGTTTCTTGAGCCCCCCCCCCAATTTCATCATCATCATCCCCTTCCACTTTGAATTTTATTCTTTCTGCTTATGCTATGTATAGAAGCCTTAACTGTCTAGCTCTGAAATTCCCCTTCAAATCCGGTAATCCCAAACCACCTTGTTCTATTGGAAGGATCAACTTATCCCACTTGACTCTTGCCCTCTTCCCCACTTGGATAAAATCCTTCAACTCCTTATTAATTGCTACCCACAACTTTTCCTCTGGTTGATAAAATATGCCTGACCTGTGCATAAAACTAATTGGACTAAAATCATTTTAACTGCTTATATCTTGCTATTATTATCCATATACTTCATACATTCTTTATCCATATAACAGTTTCCAGTTTCTAAGTTATTATATTATCCTTTGTTTAATCTCTTCCCACATATCCCTAGCTGCCATAACAGAATCCTTTTTAATCCATACTCCTAAGTACTTCATTTTATCATGCCCCCATAAATATGGGTATTATTGAACCAATTAATGTGTGGGTTCATACTTTATAGTTATTGCTTTTGTTTTATCTTAATAAATTTTATATCCCAAAAACACTTGAAACTGTATCAAAATGTTGCACAACCTTATCAGGTATAAAATATCTGCTAATAAAGCAAGCTTTTATTGACTACCATACCAATTATATCCATGAATTTAAGAGTCCCTTATTTTCTTTTCCAATGGTTTTAAATATAATGCATCTGCTCAAACAGAACTTATCAGAGAGGAACTCGCCCACTTTAATTTTCATCTCTGATCCCTCGTATATCCTCCTAATCAACCTTATAATTTTATCAGGGAATGGAAATCCTTCCATTGCTGTACTCATAAAATTCTAGCTTACTCTGAATGCTTTTTCTGCATCAAGACCCACCATCAACATTTGCCTCCACTCCACAAAAACACATTGATCCACATCTATAAATTTTATGGACATTAACTCTTTATAATTATGATTTCAATTTGAAATGGCCCTATATGAAGCTAGATCTGATGGGTCTACCATCTTTTGGTATTACAGCCACCACTGCTTTCTTCCATGATGTTGGTGCTTCTCCTCCTTTTAAAATACTATTAAACAAAACCTTCCAGATCTTGATCAGTTTCTTTCCCCCTAAAGTCCAAGCTTCCACAGAAATACCATCTATTCCTGGGGACTTTCTTGTGGATTAGTTATATCACCATTTTTATCTCATCTAAAATATTTTCTCTGCTTGCATCTTGTTACATACCCATAAAAAGAACTTCTAGTTTCTCAGTTTTTGTATTATCTTTTGTTTAGTCTTTTTCCACATATCCTTAGGTCCCATAACTGAATTCATTTTAACCCATACTCCTAAATAATTCATTTTTATTGAGACCCTATAAATATGGGTATCGCTGAATCAGTTCATGTGTGGGTACATAGTTAACAGCAATAGCCTTTGTTTTGTCTACATTAATTTTATATCCTGAAAAAACTCTTGGAATGTTCAACACTGAGATTTCCCTTTATGATTTTATCAGATACAAAATATCTGCAAATAAAGCCAACTTGATTACTATACCAATTATATCCTTGAATTTGAGTCCCTTATTTTCTATGCCAATGGACTAAATATAACAGAAATAACAAAGGGGAAACAGGACACCCCCCTTCCTGGTTCCTCTCTTCAGATGCAGCTTATCAAAGAGGAACCTTCCACTTTAATTTTTGTCTCCAATCCCTAATATCCTCCTAATTAACCTTATTAAATCAGGGAATGCAAATGCTTCCATTGCCCTATTCATAAAATTCCAGCTAACTCTGTCAAATGCTTTCTCTGCATCCTGCCCCACCAACAACAGTAGTATTTTTACATTCTTCTTCCCTCTGGATCATCATTTTTATTAATGCTGTCCTCTCCACAAAACCACATTGATCCATATCTATCAATTTTGGCAACACTTTTGTCATTTTTAGTTGTTGCTGACATAAACACTTAGTAAGTAATTATAATTGAAATGGGCCTATGATGCTGGGTCTGATGGGTATTTAGTCTTCAGGTATTATAGCCACCAAACTTTCTTCCAGGATGTTAGTGCTTCCCCTCATTTTAAAATAGTGCCAAACAAAACTTTCCAGATTTTATCACTTTCTTCCCTCCTAGCTTCCAAACTTCCACAAGAATGCCATACTTTCCTGCAATTGATCATATATCACTTATTTAATCTCCTCCTATCTTAAGTGTTAATTGTGAACCTCCTCTGCATCTGACTTTGGCATACTTAATTCTTCCATAAATGTCCATTTGCATTTTTTCTGGATTTCCACATTCTTCTACTTTATATAAATTATAGTAAAAATTCTGAAATCTCACTTATACTACCTCTACGGGATCTCTGGTTATTTGTCCTTGTTATAGGCTCCTTATGTCTTGCAACAACCATTTGTATTTTACTGTATTCTAAGTCATTGTGCTAGGAGTTTTTATGCTTCGGAGTTACTATCAAAAAACAGTTGCTTAACAGCAATCTTTCTAAACACATGCATACTACCCAGATATTCCTTTATTTTCTCTTTAGCACGGTGTGGTTGCACCTTTTCTTGTTCTGTGATCTTCCCCTTATTCTGCAATACATTAACCTTTATATAAAAAAAAAAACAGCTCACAATGCTGATACATATAATAACCACAATTTTAATAAAATCAGAGATTCTGGATATAAATCCTTCCTCAGTGGGATAAAACAATAGTTAAAAGATCACATTACATATAAAGAATTTCAAAAATCACATGACACAGCCCAACAAATCATGCACAGACTGCAATTATATAATTATAGTACTTTCCTCAAGTATAAAGTACTTAAGATAAAGAATAAATAGAGGAAATCACTTTATTCTTTAAATATTCATGCACTTAAAATACCTGTTTATGCTTCAGTACTGGTTTAATTGTAATCTGCTTATTAACACCAGGTAGCTGGTCCAACGTACTCCTGATACTTCTAGTTAGTTCCTGTTCTTTTTTCTGTGTCACAAGCATTTTCCTTTGGAACACTGAAAAAGTTTTCATTTGCAAAGTCTCTCTAAGCTTTATTATCACAAGAATGAGAAGCACAGTCCCCTTTTGTTTGATGGATCACTTTTTGCCAGACAGACTTTGTATTTCCTCAATAGCCTGTTTTGCATCAAAAAATTACTTTCATCCTGTAGAAAAAGACAGCTATCTAAAGACAGCTGGGTACAGCAGCTTGAACCTCATAACTGCCTCTCAACATTCTCTGATTGCTGGGATAAATTTGCTTCTCTTCTGCATGGTATACAGTGAATAATCCTTTTCCACAAATACCCTACTGTCTTCAATTTTTAATGTTTTGCCACATTTTGTCAGGATTAACTCTTTCTGGTGCTATGATTGCATCTTTGCTAATAAAGGTCTTAGCTGCTTCTCATGGCCAGGTTTGGAACATACACATGATATGCCCTTTCAATTAACAAATCTTGCTGTAGAATACCAGTCCAGTTGCTTATTTTGTGCTTTCATAAAATGAATACAGTCTATTCCTTCCAGTTTCTCTGGTACAGTAGAAAATACCACTTTCCTCTGCTTGCTCTGTTCACTGACTTTACCATTTTTTTGAAACAGTTCTTCTTAAGCAGACTCATACTTGGTCAGCCTTTTCTTCTATTCAATCCCTGTTTTTTGCAGTTTTATCATTTTCTCTAAATAGTCGTTTAAAGCTTCTTCAATCTTTTTAGGCCTCTTGTTGTTTGAGCTGATGTACTCCTTCAATGCCTGATTTATGTTAATTGGCTCTCAGCACATTTCATTTCTTTTCTTCTAGATTACTGGAAGTCATGCCATTCACCAAAGCTGGAGCTTGAACTGCTTTTTGCTGAACAGATGCAGGATTGTTCTCAGTCAGTGTTTTTTTCTTCACCTTTTCTAGCTGATTTTCTTTCAGGCTCCCTAAGTTGTTTCTTTGCTAGCATCCAGGCAGTTTACTTGCTAGCCAGTAACTGAATTTACTAAAACTTGCAGAGTTTCTGGTCCTTATCTCTGTTTTTTTTCACACTGGGAGAGTTTAAATCAAGCTATTGATCAATGTGAAGCCATCTTGGAAGTCTATGATGTGGCATATTTTGACATGTTAGTTCTACGACAGCAGTGTTGAAGGCATCCTACCTTTTAGGAAATTATAAAGTAGGAAAATAGTCCTCTGGAGACTGGGAACTCAAAGCAGTGAAGTTACGGCATGGTGACATGATGTGCTAATAGTAGCATAACCACAGTTTGGTAAGAACATTTTAAGATTCACAGACGTACTCCATCAGTATGATCGAGGATATAATATATTGACATTTGAAGTGTGGGGTTTCACAATTGTATGAGAGACAGACATGAGTGGTGGGAAAGGGTCAGTAGCTAGAATGGACTCTGCATCTGCCTCCAGTAGTCAGATTACAAAACAAGGTAAGCTGGAAGTTAAGAGACAGCATGGAAAGGCTGACGGTAGAATACAGGTGGGAAAGAGGTTATCCACTGTTTAGCCTATTTCAGGTCACATTCTAACATTATCCTGATGATTTGGACTGGTTAATAGCAGACTGAACAGTCAGTACTTTAACTTTAAAAATGCTGGATGATCTTTCAGATATAGGGTCACCTAATTATCCCACAAAAACAAGGCAATGATCTGAGAATAATCCCTAACATACAGAACAAATCTCTTTGATTATTGCTCTGCTGGATTTAGGTGGGGAATTGGGAGTGTAGTAAAAACAAAAGCTAAAGAGGAAGAAAACTTTGAGAAACAGCTGTTAACCTAACTTGCTGGAGAGTAGCCCCTACATGGGTAAATTTGTGAGATATTCACAGCAGCCAGATTACAGCTCACCAAAGTCATAAATGATCTCCCAGAAAGGTGTAGAATATGTGTGCCCTATAAATTAGAGTACACCTAGCTGCAAACATTTCTGTTCACTATTTGCAGCTGAACTGTTATATCCACTGGCCAGCTGTGCAACACTTATTGAATAATGTAAACCTACTGAACAAATGACAATACTGATACTTTCATATGGTTGACTGATTTACATATACATATATAACAGAGACAGACACAGTACACTTTTTCATGGGAGTTGGTATAATGATTAAGGTGTTTACCTCACAGACACAAGGTACAGGGTCTGAAGGCAGATAGGTAGGAAAGCGTCAGTGTCTCATTTTTATTTCATTATCCTGCGTTTTTATTTTAGTTAGTACTGGTGCATGATCTGAAATAGTTATTGGATGCATATCAAAATGTTTGACTGAATGCACATGTTCCTGTGAAATATAATTTCTGTCTAGCCTAGCCCGTTTTTTTTGTACCTTGGGGAATAATACATAAATTCACTCTGAACTCCTACTACTGAATTCACATCTTCTCATTTCTTCAAGAATCTACCCTCTTTTGTTATATTCCCCTTCTGGGGCCCCCGTATACATCCTCACTGCTGCAAATCAAGTTCCAGTCACCAGCAATAAGTAATATTCCCTGATGGAAGCTGATTATTTCTCCCAGAAGTTTAAGCTTCATTATAGCAGTTTTAGGTGGAATATAAATACATGCCAGTGTAATCCTCCTCACTTGTCATTAGCCCCTTAGTACTACAAACCTATCATTATCTTTTTTTCCTCTTTTATCACTATTGGACCTCCTCTTGCAATTAATATAAGTACTCCCTTTTCCTTTTTCCCCAGACATTCAGCCTGAAATCCTTTCTTTACCAAATTCACATGCTCAGATCTTTCCAAATGCGTCTCTTGCATTTTAATATAAAAATGTCCAAAACCTCATAAATGGAAACAGGAACAAGACGGCTACACTTGCAGGCAATAACTCATAAAAGTAGAATAATAGTCCAAACTATAGATAAAACGAACGTCCTTTATTCAACACAGTTATCATCAGACTGTATCAAAATGAACTATTGCAGTCTTTAAATAACACAACCAATCAACCAATTACAAACAATTGGACATATCATTACAAGTTAATTAAACTGTTTAAAGTCATAAAGACACCTAAACAAATCTAAAAACATGTTTAAAACTAGTTTAAAACACATTCCCATCTATTATAATTAATCTACAAAGGCTCTGTAAAATTAAAACCTCCTATTTCTTTTCCCTTTCTTAAGCCTTATCTTCTTTAAAATAGTTTGTAGGCTAACCTTGTCATTCAAATCGGGTGGATAATCAGCTCTAAATCGTATTATCCACCTCAGTTCAATTTCTAAAGTGTAATTCTCTAGATCCCCACCTCTAGTACTGGTGTTGATTTCCTGTATCACAAGAAACGTGAAATTGAGAAACGGAATTTGATGTGGGTCCTGCCATTTTACAATGCCTAGCCAAAGCATTATGTTCTTGTCCTAGCCGTATTTGGTATAAGTGCTCCCTTATCCATTGTCTAAACTCCCTATTCATCTTACCTATGTAAAACGCGGTGCATGCATCACACTGAGTGAGATAAATCACATTGCTGCTCCTACAATTAGTGCCTGTCGAGAAAAAGAATTCTTTATTTACAGTAGGGGGCTTGAAAGAATTATCCACATTAACATAACTGCACTGATTGTAGTTACGACATGGGATAGTATTAAAAGACTGTAGCACATGTTCTTTCACTGGGTTATGACAGAGTAACCTCTTCAAATTCTTTTTGTTCTTATATTTGAACCTAGGTCTTGCCCCTACTAATTCCATAATTCCCTCTTCAGCTCCTAACACATCCCAACGATTTTGTATAATTCTCCTGATATTCCCAACGTCACTGGTGAAATAAATAGGAATACTCAAGCAATTCTCCTTCTTTCCATCAATACTCTGTCCATTCATCTCACCATCTGGTAAACTGCGTCTACTGGAAAAATAGGGACGTGCTTTCGTATCCCTAAGCCTAAAGGAAGTAGCAATGGCTTTCTCTACCTCAATTTTATCATATGACCTCTCATATAACCTAGTGCTCAGTCCTACTAATTCATTCCTGAACCCCTCATATGTGGGATTCAACCTTGAAGCTCTCATGGATTGACTTACTGCTACGTTCTCAAACACATGTCTGGGATGCATACTACTCCTGTACAGGAGTGTATTCCTGTAGCATGTTTTCCTATGAACTGATGTATTAACCATCCCATTCCATAATCTTATAATGTTAACATCCAAAAATGAGATGTATTCCCTAGACGAATTAGTAGTGAACTTTAAAAAAATCTACTGACTGATTCATGAAAATCTCAAAATCCCTTAATTCCATCTCACTCCCTCTCCAAACCAAAAAGAGGTCATCTACTAACCTCTTGTAGAAACAAACATGTTGTTGGAAGAGAGCAGATGGAAACAACTCTTCTTTCTCCCAATCCGCCATAACGATGTTGGCATAGCTATTGGCACAGCTCATTCTGAATGAATATTTCATCCCCAAAAATGAAAACATTATTCTCCAAAATTGTTTCAAGAAAAAGAGTTAATAAATCAACTAACTTGGTGTCCAATGTAGCATTTTTCTTTAAATAGTTTAATACACGTTCAACTCCTTTGTCATTAGGTATAACTGTGAACAAACTGTTCACATCAAACGTGACCAAGATGTATTCATCTTTTTCATCCAAAGTGGAGATATACTCATAAAATCCAATCCAAAAAATCTTTACTATCCTTTAATATACAGGAATTAGCTTCCACTATGGGCCTCAGATAATATTCAACAAAGAAAATGGTTCGGTTAACCAGCCTTGACCCGATACTATAGGTCTCATCGGGGGGTCCTCCAGGTTTTTATGCACCTTGGGGAGGCCTTTCAAGACTGTTTTCAACCTTCAAATATTTCAACAAATTCTTGTCAATAATCTTGCTTTTGAATAAATCCTCAATCTTTTCTTCACCTCCTCTCTATTCAATTTACTATATGACTTAACTTCATGTAATAAAAGGTGTACATTATGCCTATAATGCTCAAAATCCATCACGTAATGATAATAGAATTATCATTCTTTAGCCCATATAGAGCTTGCCTTTGTAGTGACGTTAAATTATTCTTGCTGTTAATCTTCGTATTATTACTATTATAGTATGCATGTAAATCATTCTCAACCAGTTTTGAAAAAGTTTCTAGAATAGGATGTAACACAGGAACATATGTACTTGTTGGTTTAAAAACCTTGAACCCATCATGCTCATCTCTGTTCCCATAGTCTAACTTAAGTTGTACATTCTGTATAAATAATTTGACGTCAATAACAGAGTCAGAGATGTCACTCTTCTGACTAGGAATGATAGTTAAGCCTCTGCTAAGCACCTGTTCTTCATATGTGCTTAAATTCCTATGAGACAGGTTAATCACTACTGATTTGTCTTTTTCCCCCATATTTTCTTCAAGGTGGGGCCTTCCAACTCTATATCTGATGGGGTCTGCATGGTAACTAATGTTTCCTGATTAGGAGCAATAGATGTATTCTTTCTCTAACTCACAACTTCAGTATCTAAAACCTCAATAATATCTTTCGCTTTAATATTGCTTGGCACAGAGTGATCACTACTAACCTGCTTCTGTTTATTGTTGATTATTAAAGGATATAAATTCCGATTGTTAGGCTCATCATTAGCAATAATATTAGATTCACACACATCTATTACTACATTACTGTTACAAATTGACGTTTTCTGTCCTTCAGTCATACCATAATTGGAATTAGAATTGTTCGTCAAGGTTCTATTAAAATTACTCATAGCATGACCAACTCTCGGCCAGGAAAAGACCTGGCCAGATTTAAAGTCATATAAGTCCCGTTCAATTTTACTTTTCTTTTGGTCAAGTAGACGTCTCTCAAACAGACACACATTATCCATGAGTCTATCGAGCCCCGCAACTGCTTTCGAAGAAGAATACTTCGAAACGACAGACTCATGTAACTTAGTCACTTTCAGTCTCAATGCATCCTCTTCAGGTTTGTGAAAGTCAATTAACAGCTTCATGTAACTGAAGCTTAACTCCATATTCAACTTTTGCCAGCGTAATAACAGTTCAGGAAAGTGATTACCTGAAGTAGGCATTTTCAGTACTCTGAGGCCCCGAGGGATAATCCGTTTTTTCAGGCAAGCCTCTGCAGCTGTAGCCTTTTCAATTTCATGGAATCCACCTCCAGCTCATTCAGCTCCTTCGATAACGAAACCAGATCTTCAGCGTTATCTCCTTCGGATCCACGCTTCTCATCTGGCTCATAGAATAACAACAAATTCTCCTCTCCTGCTACACACTCACGGAACTTTCCCAGTCTCTGGTCAGCTCGTACCATCACCTCCGGCGTGTACGCTAGCTCAATTTCGTCATCTCCTGTGTAAGCCATGCCCTCTGCCTGGAACCACTTCACAAAAATAATCCAGCACACAATAATGTAACCCCAGGAGAGCAGCGTTCCTGTAACCAAGTCTAATAAAAATGTCCAAAACCTCATAAACGGAAACAGGAACAAGACGGCTACACTTGCAGGCAATAACTCATAAAAGTAGAATAATAGTCCAAACTATAGATAAAATGAACGTCCTTTATTCAACACAGTTAGCGCTTTTATCAGACTGTATCAAAATGAACTATTGCAGTCTTTAAATAACACAACCAATCAACCAATTACAAACAATTGGACATATCATTACAAGTTAATTAAACTGTTTAAAGTCATAAAGACACCTAAACAAATCTAAAAACATGTTTAAAACTAGTTTAAAACACATTCCCATCTATTATAATTAATCTACAAAGGCTCTGTAAAATTAAAACCTCCTATTTCTTTTCCCTTTCTTAAGCCTTCTCTTCTTTAAAATAGTTTGTAGGCTAACCTTGTCATTCAAACTGGGTGGATAATCGGCTCTAAATCGTATTATCCACCTCAGTTCAATTTCTAAAGTGTAATTCTCTAGATCCCCACCTCTAGTACTGGTGTTGATTTCCTGTATCACAAGAAATGTGAATTTATGTGAGGGTCCTGCCATTTTACAATGCCTAGCCAAAGCATAATGTTCTTGTCCTAGCCGTATTTGGTATAAGTGCTCCCTTATCCGTTGTCTAAACTCCCTATTCGTCTTACCTATGTAAAACGCGGTGCATGCATCACACTGAGCGAGATAAATCACATTGCTGCTCCTACAATTAGTGCCTGTTGAGAAAAAGAATTCTTTATTTACAGTAGGGGGCTTGAAAGAATTATCCACATTAACATAACTGCACTGATTGCAGTTACGACATGGGATAGTATTAAAAGACTGTAGCACATGCTCTTTCACAGGGTTATGACAGAGTAACCTCTTCAAATTCTTTTTGTTCTTATATTTGAACCTAGGTCTTGCCCCTACTAATTCCATAATTCCCTCTTCAGCTCCTAACACATCCCAACGATTTTGTATAATTCTCCTGATATTCCCAACGTCACTGGTGAAATAAATAGGAATACTCAAGCAATTCTCCTTCTTTCCATCAATACTCTGTCCATTCATCTCACCATCTGGTAAACTGCGTCTACTGGAAAAATAGGGACGTGCAGAAATTGAACTGAGGTGGATAATACGATTTAGAGCCGATTATCCACCCGGTTTGAATGACAAGGTTAGCCTACAAACTATTTTAATGAAGAAAAGGCTTAAGAAAGGGAAAAGAAATAGGAGGTTTTAATTTTACAGAGCCTTTGTAGATTAATTATAATAGATGGGAATGTGTTTTAAACTAGTTTTAAACATGTTTTTAGATTTGTTTAGGTGTCTTTATGACTTTAAACAGTTTAATTAACTTGTAATGATATGTCCAATTGTTTGTAATTGGTTGATTGGTTGTGTTATTTAAAGACTGCAATAGTTCATTTTGATACAGTCTGATGAAGCCGAATTGGTGAAAGCGCTAACTGTGTTGAATAAAGGACGTTCGTTTTATCTATAGTTTGGACTATTATTCTACTTTTATGAGTTATTGCCTGCAAGTGTAGCCGTCTTGTTCCTGTTTCCGTTTATGAGGTTTTGGACATTTTTATTAGACTTGGTTACAGGAACGCTGCTCTCCTGGGGTTACATTATTGTGTGCTGGATTATTTTTGTGAAGTGGTTCCAGGCAGAGGGCATGGCTTACACAGGAGATGACAAAATTGAGCTAAGCGTTACCGGAAGGGGAGGTGATGGTACGAGCTGACCAGAGACTGGGAAAGTTCCGTGAGTGTGTAGCAGGAGAGGAGAATTTGTTGTTATTCTATGAGCCAGATGAGAAGCGTGGATCGAAGGAGATAACGCTGAAGATCTGGTTTGAGCTGAATGAGCTGGAGGTGGATTCCATGAAATTGAAAAGGCTACAGCTGCAGAGGCAGCATTTCGAGGCTTGCCTGAAAAAACGGATTATCCCTCGGGGCCTCAGAGTACTGAAAATGCCTACTTCAGGTAATCACTTTCCTGAACTGTTATTACGCTGGCAAAAGTTGAATATGGAGTTAAGCTTCAGTTACATGAAGCTGTTAACTGACTTTCACAAACCTGAAGAGGATGCATTGAGACTGAAAGTGACTAAGTTACATGAGTCTATCGTTTCGAAGTATTCTTCTTCGAAAGCAGTTGCGAGGCTGGATAGACTCATGGACAATGTGTGTCTGTTTGAGAGACGTCTACCTTACCAAAAGAAAAGTAAAATTGAACGGGACTTATATGACTTTAAATCTGGCCAGGTCTTTTCATGCTATGAGTAATTTTAATAGAACTTTGACAAACAATTCTAATTCTAATTATGGTATGAATGAAGGACAGAACACGTCAATCTGTAACAGTAATGTAGTAAGAGATGTGTGTGAATCTAATATTATTGCTAATGATGAGCCTAACAATCGGAATTTATATCCTTTAATAATCAATAATAAACAGAAGCAAGTTAGCAGTGATCATTCTGTGCCTAGCAGTACCGAAGCGAAAGATATTATTGAGGTGCTAGATACTGAAGTTGTGAGTGACACAACTGTTAGGAGAAAGAATACATCTATTGCTCCTAATCAGGAAGGGGTTGGCAATTTTAACACATTAGTTACCCCTTTCCCCATACAGACCCCCCGTTTCAAGGGGAGAACTCGTTCAATGAGTCGGGGCCGACAGAAACGAAAAACATCAGATATAGAGTTGGAAGGCCCCACCTTGAAGAAAATATGGGGGAAAAAGACAAATCAGTAGTGATTAACCTGTCTCATAGGAATTTAAGTACATATGAAGAACAGGTGCTTAGCAGAGGCTTAACTTTCATTCCTAGTCAGAAGAGTGACATCTCTGACTCTGTTATTGACGTCAAATTATTTATACGGAATGTACAACTCAAGTTAGACTATGGGAACAGAGATGAACATGATGGGCTTAAGGTTTTTAAACCAACAAGTACATATGTTTCTGTGTTACATCCTGTTCTAGAAACTTTTTCAAAATTGGTTGAGAATGATTTACATGCATACTATAATAGTAATAATACGAAAATTAACAGCAAGAATAATTTAACGTCACTACAAAGGCAAGCTCTATATGGGCTAAAGAATGATAATTCTATTATCATTACATCCGCGGACAAAGGCGGACCCATCGTGGTGATGGATTTTGAGCATTATAGGCATAATGTACACCTTTTGTTACATGAAGTTAAGTCATATAGTAAATTGAATAGAGAGGAGGTGAAGAAAAGAGTGTTTCAGGTGTACGACATGATTGAGGATTTATTCAAAAGCAAGATTATTGACAAGAATTTGTTGAAATATTTGAAGGTTGAAAATCCGTTAATACCAGTCTTGAAAGGCCTCCCCAAGGTGCATAAAAACCTGGAGGACCCCCCGATGAGACCTATAGTATCGGGTCAAGGCTGGTTAACCGAACCATTCTCTTTGTTTGTTGAATATTATCTGAGGCCCATAGTGGAAGCTAATTCCTGTATATTAAAGGATAGTAAAGATTTCTTATTGGATTTTTATGAGTATATCTCCACTTTGGATGAAAAAGATGAATACATCTTGGTCACGTTTGATGTGAACAGTTTGTTCACAGTTATACCTAATGACAAAGGAATTGAACGTGTATTGAATTATTTAAAGAAAAATGCCTCATTGGACACTAAGTTAGTTGATTTACTAGCCCTTTTTCTTGAAACAATTTTGGAGAATAATGTTTTCATTTTTGGGGATGAAATATTCATTCAGAATGATGGCGTAGCTATGGGCACGAGCTGTGCCAATAGCTATGCCAACATCGTTATGGCGGATTGGGAGAAAGAAGTGTTGTTCCCATCCACTCTGTTCCAACAACATGTCAGTTTTTATAAGAGGTTCGTAGATGACCTCTTTTTGGTTTGGAGAGGGAGTGAGATGGAATTAAGGGATTTTGAGATTTTCATGAATCAGTCAGTAGATTTTTTAAAGTTCACTACTAATTCGTCTAGGGATTACATCTCATTTTTGGATGTCAACATTATAAGATTATGGAATGGGATGGTTAATACATCAGTTCATAGGAAAACATGCTACAGGAATACACTCCTGCACAGGAGTAGTATGCATCCCAGACATGTGTTTGAGAACGTAGCAGTAAGTCAATCCATGAGAGCTTCAAGGTTGAATCCCACAGATGAGGGGTTCAGGAATGAATTAGTAGGACTGAGCACTAGGTTATATGAGAGGTCAT
Source organism: Protopterus annectens (assembly GCF_019279795.1). Taxonomy (NCBI): domain Eukaryota; kingdom Metazoa; phylum Chordata; order Ceratodontiformes; family Protopteridae; genus Protopterus; species Protopterus annectens. Next base: position 807,088,585 of record NC_056743.1, read on the forward strand.
ATGATAAAATTGAGGTAGAGAAAGCCATTGCTACTTCCTTTAGGCTTAGGGATACGAAAGCATGTCCCTATTTTTCCAGTAGACGCAGTTTATCAGATGGTGAGATGAATGGACAGAGTATTGATGGAAAGAAGGAGAATTGCTTGAGTATTCCTATTTATTTCACAAGTGACGTTGGGAATATCAGGAGAATTATACAAAATCGTTGGGATGTGTTAGGAGCTGAAGAGGGAATTATGGAATTAGTAGGGTCAAGACCTAGGTTCAAATATAAGAACAAAAAGAATTTGAAGAGGTTACTCTGTCATAACCCAGTGAAAGAGCATTTGCTACAGTCTTTTAATACTATCCCATGTCGTAACTGCAATCAGTGCAGCTATGTTAATGTGGATAATTCTTTCAAGCCCCCTACTGTAAATAAAGAATTCTTTTTCTCGACAGGCACTAATTGTAGGAGCAGCAATGTGATTTATCTCGCTCAGTGTGATGCATGCACCGCGTTTTACAGGGAGCACTTATACCAAATACGGCTAGGACAAGAACATAATGCTTTGGCTAGGCATTGTAAAATGGCAGGACCCTCACATAAATTCACGTTTCTTGTGATACAGGAAATCAACACCAGTACTAGAGGTGGGGATCTAGAGAATTATACTTTAGAGATTGAACTGAGGTGGATAATACGATTTAGAGCCGATTATCCACCCGGTTTGAATGATAAGGTCAGCCTACAAACTATTTTGAAGAAGAGAAGGCTTAAGAAAGGGAAAAGAAATAGGAGGTTTTAATTTTACAGAGCCTTTGTAGATTAATTATAATAGATGGGAATGTGTTTTAAACTAGTTTTAAACATGTTTTTAGATTTGTTTAGGTGTCTTTATGACTTTAAACAGTTTAATTAACTTGTAATGATATGTGCAATTGTTTGTAATTGGTTGATTGGTTGTGTTATTTAAAGACTGCAATAGTTCATTTTGATACAGTCTGATGAAGCCGAATTAGTGAAAGCGCTAACTGTGTTGAATAAAGGACGTTCGTTTTATCTATAGTTTGGACTATTATTCTACTTTTATGAGTTATTGCCTGCAAGTGTAGCCGTCTTGTTCCTGTTTCCGTTTATGAGGTTTTGGACATTTTTATTAGACTTGGTTACAGGAACGCTGCTCTCCTGGGGTTACATTATTGTGTGCTGCATTTTAATATAGTTCACTACTCTTTCTTTTTTGTATATATTTATCTGTGGGGCCATTCACATTTAAAGATAATATAGAAAGTGTCATTGTATTTAGAAGTTATTATTCCCACCTGTTATGTGTAATAGTTTTTAATGTCTAGTTTTAGCTTTTATGTTACATGCCTACACTAATGTTTGTCATGCAGATATCTTATATAGTTGTTTCTTGTCATATACATTTGAACCTGTGTCACGTTATAAAACTTTTTGTTTCAGTGAAAACGTTCAAAAAGAAACACACCTAAAACCTATTAACTTAATACTAACACACAAAACTATGTACATCTTCAAATATTGAAATGTAACCCTCCTAATAGGAGCAATTGTCCCAGACTGACAGCCACACTCACAGACTTGCATTATCCTATATGGAAAGGTTATCCATGCTAAAATGTATGGCACAGCCTGTGGTTCTAGTTCCACTAAGTGCTGCTTTTGTCTTATCTTTATTAATTTCCAATATTAGAAATACACTTGAATGATTTTAGAAAACATTATCTTCTAGCTATTGAAAGAAAGAAATATTCTGTTTTTATTGACCCTTATCAGATTTTCTCCATAGATATATGATAACTAGATACACAGTTACCTCTACTTATTTATTTCCCAAATGAAAATGTTTTATTATATTCAGTGTTCTTTTTTTATTTGCTTCCCCTTAAAACTTGTTACCAGATCATGCCAAGCATATCAATTTGTCTTGTATCATGCACTTTTGTCCAGACTTTTCTTTTCCTGTTACATTGAAGTCCCACCATTTCTTAAAACTGAACAAAGAGATAGAAAGAAGGAAAAACAGTGGCACCTCTTTACTTTAGTATCCCTATTACAGTAAAAATAACTGAGAAAGCTTTACTTTATAGCATGCAGGTTATGTCATGCACTATAAAAATACTACTGTTAAGATCAACATTTGCTTTAATTACAGTTAACTCTTTCCTTCCTCATACCCCCTCCTAAAGGTTTATTCAAACATTGATGACATGAAGTAGGGCATATGCATTGGAGTCCCCTACAAGTTTAACAAAGTCAAAGAAGTCCAATATTTCCAGGTTTTCTTGTTCTGTCATATTTCACAAATATAATTAATACTTTGTAATCCTACATTTGTTTGCCAGTTTCTGATGTGCTGATTTTCTTCCTGTTGATCTCTATCTCCCAAATCCAGTCCCAGTTTAATTTTCAATATATTCTTGGTTCTTCTAGTCACCTCTTGTGCTTTTTTCATCTTTCAAGCATTTTCAGCATTTTAAATTGTTTCACTGGAACAGTCTCTCTATGGGAATTATTAACAGAAGATCAAGAAGCAGGATCTCCTTCTGTTTGATAGCTCACTCTTTGTTGGACACATTTTTGTATTTCCTCCTTAGCATGCCTTTGACCCTCCAGTACTCTACAAATAGCTGGATGCAGTAGCTTGAGTATCATGCCTGCTTCTTGAAATTCCCTGATTACTGCAATGAATTTACTCCTCTTCTGCCCAATGTACATTGAGTAATCATTTTCCACAAACACACCACTGTCTCCCACCTTTAGTACTTTGTCCTGCTGCCACAGTTTTATCAGAATTGACTCTCTCTCTGTTGGTATGATTCCATCTTTGCTATTAAAGGTCTGGGTTGCTTTCTCATGGCCAGGTTTGGAGCATACACACGATGTGCCCTTTCAATTAACTGCTCCTGCTGCGGAACACCAGTCTAGATGCTTATTGGTGCTTTCATAAAATTAATATAGTCTGATCCTTCCAGCTTCTCTGGCACAGCAGAAAATCTCACGTTTTTCAACAGAAATCCTCAGGTTTTTCCTATGTGCTCTGTCCTCTAATTTGGTGGTTCCCAATCACAGGGCCATGGATCATTTGGTACCAGGCCACCAGGCACGGAGTTAAATGAAAAAGTGAATATGTGTACGTATGTATATGAGTGTGTTTACATGTCTGTCTGCATGTGTGAGTGAATGCATGCATGAAAGCAAATGTATGTGTGTTTGAAAGAAGAGACTGTGTGTATGAGAGACAGTGAGCAGTGAGATCAATTGAGATGTTATTAGCAGTGTAAAAAAGTGTGTGTGTGTGTGTGTGGGGGGGGTTCTGTGTGTGTGTGTGTGTGTGTGTGTGTGTGTGTGTGTGTGTGTGTGTGTGTGTGTGCATGAAAGTAGAAAAGGCCAAGTGTGTGTGCGCGCGTATTCCTGTCTGCATGTGTGAGTGAATGCGTGCATGAACGCAAAAGAGATTGTGTGAGAGAGAGACTGAGAGAAAGTGAGAACAATTTTGTGTGAGTGAATACATGCATGAATACAAAAGAGACTGTGTGTGTGTATGTTTCTGTCTGCATGTGTGAGTGAATGCGTGCATGAAAGCAGAAGAGACTTGTGTATGTGTGCGTGAGAGAGAGGAAGAGTGAAGACTGAGAGTGATCCCTGGCAGCAGCAGCAATGAGGTTCTTGTACCTCTCGACCTAACATTCAACCTCTTGCACAATAAATCTGGACAGAGCCACAAATAATAGGGACAGATTTTAAATATTGCTTTTATAAACATCGAAAGCTAATAAGGTTGCCATTAGGTTTATGTACCTCTCGACCATACCACTCAACCTCTCACACAATAAATCTGGACACATAGCAAGAAATCTGGACAAAGCCAAAAATAATGGGGGTTACAAAAGCCCAAAAATAGGGACACTTTTAAGTACTGCTCTTACAAACTTGGAAAGTAGATAGAAATACAGGTTTTGCATTAGCAGGTAATTTCTGAAGACCACAAACCAAAAATATGAGGCAAAAATCTGGGCATTATGTGGAAATCTGTACAGTTGAGACGTATACTGGACAAAGCCAAATAGGGGCACATTTTAAAAATTTGTTCTTATAAACTTAGAAAAATCAATAATGTTGCCATTAGGTTTATGTACCTCTCAACCATAGTAGATCAATGTTATGCTGTTAAGTAGAATGTACACTTTTTTTTTTTTTTTGGTAATTATTGCCAATTGTCTTTTTATTGTACTTTGGAGTTTTTCTCCCTGGCTCTCAGCTGAAAATGGACTACGTCCAGTTGGGCCTCCTCGGTAAACAAATGTTAAATAAATAAATAAATATTAATCACTTTATTATGCGCATGTGATGGCCGGTCTGTGGAAAACTGTCTTACATGAAACTGGTCCTTGGTGCAAAAAAGGTTGGAGACCACTGCTCTAATTGTATTATTTTTTTAAACATCTCTTCTTGAACAGTCTTATACTCAGCCAGCCTTTTCTTAGGTTCATAGGTAGGTAATAGGCTATTGGCCCTGGAGCCTATATAAGCCTAGGCAAAAAGGTTCTCTGGCTTTTGCTACCCAAGAAAATTATTTTCCTGTGCCCCTGTTGAGCAGTGCCGCAGAAGTGATCCTCGGGGTGAATTTTCTATTTCCCATCCAATCAAGATTTTTCTTAAAGAGGGCCAATGAAGAGCTTTGTGTGACATGAATGGGTAGTCTGTTCTAGAGTATGGGAAGTCTCTGGGACAGGAATCTATCCCTCCAGCATGTTATGTTTATTGTGGTGACCAGGTTTAGGTCCCTGGAGTGTGTGGTTCAGAGAGATTGGGATTTCTTTAAGTGTAGCATGTCCAACAGCCCTGGGTTTGACATAGCTTTGTATGTTAGGCAGGGATCACCTCTGAGTAGGTGATATGCGATGGAGTAGAGCTGGAGTTTTTTGAAACGGTCTGCATATGGCATCATTTATAATTGTTGTAGGTGTCTTGTGAGATACATGCCAAATGGGGCATTGTACTCTAATGGGTTTGATGAGGGATGAGTAGAGAGGAACAATGGCCTCCTTTTTTCTGGAGGGGAGCCCTTTTGTGATGAGTTGTGCCACGTAGAAGGATTTCTTGACTACTGTGGCGATGTGGTTATCAAAGGAGAGACTAATGTGTCCACCTGTGTCCCGAGGTCTCTTATCACACTTTCAATGTTTAGTGAGCTACCGCCTATGTGGTAGTTCATGGATACCGAGTTTTTCCCAAAGGGGATGATAGTGCATTTCTTGGCGTTGAGCTTGAGGCCATGACTTTGACACCAAGCATCTGTCTTTGTGAGGCCCTTTGTAGAATGCCTATATCATTAGGTGATTCTATTATGGGTCCCCGTTTGCAGTCATCTGCGAACTTTGTTAGCCAAAGACCTTTTGTGTTGGCCTGCACTTCAGAGAAGTAGATGCCAAACAGGAGAGGACCCAGGACTAAACCCTGTGGTACTCCACTCATCACTGGTCTGAAGTCGGACTTGGCCTTGGCTACTTTTACTGTGTGGGTTCTGTCAGTGAGCCAGTCGGTCACCCATTTTGTGACATAGGGATTTATGCCCAGTTTAGTGAGTTTATCTATAATTCCAGAGTGGGGGATGGTATTGAAAGCCTTGGCGAGGTCAAGATAGGCTGTGTGCACTACCTTGCCCTCATTTACAGCACTAGTGACTGCTTCAAAGAAGTCAGTCAGGTTTAGTAGACATGATCTACTTTTTACAAACCCAAACTGAGTGGGGTCCAGGGTTTGGAGGTTAGCTATGTCTTTGTTTATAAGCTCCAAGATGATACGTTCCATGGCCTTGCAGACCAGACTTGTCAGGCTAATGGGGCGGTAGTTTCTGGGGTCTGTGGTGGCGCCCCCTTTGTGGAGTGGGATAATCATCACTTTGAGCCATTCAGTAGGCACATAGCCTGAGGTGAGGCTATGATTGAACATGGTACTTAGGTGGGGTGCCAGTTCATTCTGTAGTTCATGCAGTGTGCAGCCTGGAATGTTGTCTGGTCCCATGGATGCTGTGTTCTTGGCTTTGGAGAGTGCAGTCTTTACTTGTTCATCCATGATTACAGGGGCCTTGCATTTTTCCAGTATTAAGATGGGCCCTTTGGAGGGTGAGAGGGGGGTAAAGTTAGCACTGAACCTATATGCCAGGATGTTGGCAATATCCATTGGTACTGTATATTTAGTGCCACTGTGCTGTAGCTCAGAGGAGATCTGAGTGTTGCCATTGAGATTCTTGACATAGCTGTAGAATGCTTTGTGGTTGTCTTTGGAATCAGTGGTGATTTTATTTTCATAACTGGCTTTGGAGGATTTTAGGAGGGATCTCAGCTTCTTGCTGAGGCTGACCATGGAGTTCCTCCAATTTTGGGATTTTACTCTTTTTTTGCAACAGCTTCTTCCTTCTGTTGTAGAGTTTGTTTATGGCAGGGGACCACCAGATTGGCTTCCTTTTTTTGGAGGATAGCATCTTGGTTCTGTTGGGGATGGCACAATCCATGCACTCATGTATATGCTTATACAGTGCATTTGTGTAAGATTCAGCAGTCGTACCTCTATTTTCTGTCTGCATGGGTGTCATGAAGTTTGCCACTTCTGTCTTAAGAAGCATGAAGTTGGCTTTGGAGCAGTTTTTGATGGTGGTGTCTGTAATGGGGGTGGGGTGGGATATGGATGTCTAGGGTGATTAGCTTGTGGTTGGATCTGACCAGCGAGGAGTTGACCTCTGGCATGGAACACCGGCTACCCATATTGGTAATGACCATCATTAAACCTCTGATTTTTGCAGTTTTATCACCTCATCTGAATATCTGTTTAATGCTTCTTCCATTTTTTCCAGCGTTTTATTTGAGTTGATATATTCCTTCAGTGTGTTGTTTATTTTAATCAGCTCTGAATACATTTGACTTATTTTTCTCTAAATTACTGGAATTCCTATCTTGTACCAAAGCTGGAGCTTGCACTGCTTTTTGCTGAACAGCTGCAGAATTCTTTCCACTCAGTGTTTTCTCCTCATCTTTTGTGATTGATTTTTTTTTTTCAGGTTCTCTTTCTTTTTTGCTGGCATCCAGGCAGTTACTGAAATTTTACCCAAAACAAGTTCACCAGCTCTCTTTTCTGAGTTTCTGTTTTCACACTGGGAGAGCTGAAATTAAGCTGTTACTTAGTGAGCAGCCATCTTGGAAGTGCAAAATTGAATTATATTTTTTGTATTCACACTGCTTGTTTCAACTTGTTTATAAAAGTTTCCACAGATTATATATATCATTCTGTGTTGTTTTATCACTGGTCTTTCTTATTATACCCATCATTTTCATGTACAATCTGGTAACTACTCTGCAAGATAGGATAAGGAATGCTCTTAGTTCCTTGATGTGTAAACCTGTTTAAGAGAAAGTATCTAATTTACATCAGCATTTCATTCAGAATATGAAAATGCTTAGCTTTTAAGTATTTTCTAATTGGAGATGTCATATTTTACAAAGGTTAAGTCAGCTAAATCAGTTGTTTATAGAACAACTCTGTTGTTCCACTTTATCATGTTTCTTTTAAATTTTACCTGATTGGCTTTAAACATTTGTTAACATGTTTTTTTCTTTTCTCAGCTTGTGATGCTGAGTTTCAGTATAATTTAATTTCTCGTAAATAGGCTGTGCCAAAGGAGTTTAAGCACAAATAAATACACTGAAATGAAATGGACTGTATCAGATTTCAAAAAATAAAGGAAAAAGGCTGCTCTGTTTGACAACTCAGAAACAAAAATTTTACCTATCTTCTTATTTTTTAGTTCAACTAATTCATCTTGCATTGATAAGTTACATTGGAAAACCTTTGCATCATCCATGGAAGTGGGACAAAGACTCGTTGCCAAAGCTTGTTGCATGTATATTTTTCTGTCAGTAGTAACCAGTCACATACAATCTTAATAAAACTTTATATGTTGCTCTCAACCAAACTGTAAAGTAGCTTTTGTATGTAGCATCACTAGATGGGAAGCCTTGTCATCAAAATAAGACAGAAACATTCCATTGACACTGCAGTTTTCATCTAGCCATTAAAAGATAGCAGGATCCATTAATGAAGGTGTTTCATCATGTTCTCTACTCTGTTTTGCCAGTACAGTGATTCATCCACTGGGCCATATACTCACTTTTTTGAGTTTCCATATTTTTGCCTTCACACAGAACGTCTGGTAGATGTCAAATATAAATATCCCAAAACAGTTAAGCATTTGAAAGAATGGAGTTTCCACTTTATTTTGACTAAGACAGATTCTATGAAGTGTGGGTGACAATCTTTCAAAAACTCTTTTATGGGAAGCTGTTTGACATTCCTAGACTTCATAGTCTCAGTCCCAGAACAGTGAGACTGAACGAGGAAAAATTTGGGCTTACATATCCTATATCTGAGATTGTCTTTCTCCAAGGTATGGCAGTCTTGGAGTTGGAATGTATAGGACTGTGTGTGTATTGGAAGGAGGGGTTGCAAATGGATTGCCAACCTGAAAAATAACTTTAAAGGAGAACAATGATGTTCAACATTTGATGTTCTCCAGTATTTTAGCAGTTTTTTTTGTAATTATAGGATCCACACTTGCAAGTCTCAGAATTACATTAGGGAGCCTCTTTTACATCCATATCCTCAAAGGTTCTGGCCACCATATGGGCTTTTGGCAGGATTCCATATGAGGTCTCTTTTTTGAAGTGCACATTTAATTTAGGAGACAGTTGTGTCCAGTAGATTTTATTTAATCAAGCACAGCATTTTACCACATATTAAACTCAACCAGACTGGAAGAATAAAATGAAACATCATCAGGCAGGTTTGGTTTCACTTAACACTTCCTGATTGTCCATTGCAAATATTCAACAAGTCAGCTGAGCCTGCAGTGCCAAAAATGGAAACTAATTCAGAGTAGTACAATTTGTACTGGTAGTTCTGTTTCTCGTTTGCTTTTCCTGCTCACCCAAGAGTCTTTGCTTTTCCATAAAGTTCTATTTGATTTGTTCACCATATTTGATTGGTGTAACCTAGTTTAATACTGTAATTGTCATTTTGACAGAGTTTTATGATTAGATGTTTTCTTTTTTTCATTTGTACCTTTGCAGCATTGTCTTTGTCACTGTCATACCTCTCAACCTCTTTTTTTTTTTTTTTAACATTTGTTAACCAGGAATGTCTGACTTGGAACAAAGTCAATTTTCAGCGGAGGCCTGGGGAGACATGCTCCAGATTTTACAGTGAGAAATCTGGATAAAGCCATAAATAATGGGGGTGGGGGGAGCAAGGCATACAAATAGGAACAATTTTAAATATTGCTCCTACAAACTTAGAAAGTTGGTTTTGCATTAGCATGAATTTTCTGAAGGGTATGAAGTCTGAAACTTGAATGTCATTATCTTTTACTTCAGTCTTCAATGATTTGCAATCAGTTTGCCAGAAAACCAGATTTTATGAAAAACCAACCAAAAACATGAGGAAAAATCTGAACATTCTGCGAAAAATCTGTACATTTGAGAGGTATGGTCACTGTGGTGTATCTGCACTATTGACTTTCATTGTAGAACAGTAATCTGCAGATTTATTGTCTTCGACTGGTTGAGCAGTCAGGTTAAGAATTCTGGTATGATACAATCATAGACAAAGATCTCCAGTTCATCTTGTTCAGTAACAGTTCTAGGCCCCTTCTACTCCATATAGTCAACACTTTTGTAATACACTTTTTTTTCCAGTTTCATACTTTTCATCCACTGGATAATTATGCCCAAATATTCTCATCCAATATATACTTTTCCTGGTGCATTTACAGCATGTTATAATGAAATGTGCAGTTTGACCAAAGCACTTGTTTTTAGTCCCTTTTGGGGTAGGCAGGTGATAAACTAGTGCAGACTGAAAATTTGGTTTCTGATCAAGTACACCGACCAGGATGGCCTGGAACAAAAAGCATTTTGTTGTTGTGTCTTTCGGCTTTTCCCGGTTAGGGGTCGCCACAGTGGAACTCCGGTCCGCTAATGATTGGCAGTAGATTTTTACGTGCTGGCTTGCCGGGCCTAACGCACAACCTTCAATGAAGGAATGCCCATTCACGCATGTCACCACACAGAAGAAGCTTTAACAGAGAATCGAACGGGCAACGTGTAACTGTGAGGTGACAACGCTACCGCAGCACCACCACCGCATTTTGTAATGAGCTTTTTTTTACATTGATCTCATATTTAGGCTCATTGGCTTTTAAAATTCTTTTCTTTGCTTAACATTCAACACAATTTCCGTAAGTGATCCCAGCCTCTGTGTTTTTCCTTTTGTCATGTTTTCTGTGACTGAAGATCTTGTGGCATGTTTTATCTCATTTTCATATAGACTCTTAAAATTGTCAAAAATATTGTCTAAATGATGGCCTGAAGATGAAAGTTCAAACCTGATCACTTCTTAAACATCACTGTTTGTCATTTAATCAATTATTACCCTTGCTCTCTTTAAGGAATTTTTATCTAATAAAGAAATGTTGATTGGAACAACCTCAGTCTTAGTATAACATTTTGGGCAGCCTGATTTTAGCAGATTATCAAACACAGATCCCCTGAATCTGGATAAAGTAACCAACGATAAAAGTATAATAATCCAAAAAAGCCAACAACTCGTTGGAATACACATGGCAAAACAACACTTTAATACAAAATAGTAAAAGCGCTTTCACAGAGTCCTGTCTGCTTCCTCAGACATCTGAGGAAGCAGAGAGGACTCTGAAAACGCTCACGTTTTATATTTTTACTATTTTGTATTAAAGTGTTGTTTTGCCGTGTGTATTCCAACAAGTTGTTGGCTTTTTTGATTTTAGCAGATGTTTGAACCTTTCTGTTGAAATTACAATTCTTTGGTCTCCAAATGTAAAAGCTCTGCTTGTTTTAATATGTTATACACTTTACTTCAGTTCAGCTCAGTGAAATAGCTAAATAGCATGGTTGTAGCCAGGCATACTTCATATATTTCTTAGCAACATTATCAAGCTCAGAACATCCAGAAATGCATATAGCAGCAAGCTTACAGATTGGAATACTCATAAAACAGCCTTTTATGGTTATGTGGTCAACTGCTTAAAAGGAAATGCACTTTTTTTTTTTAAGTACATGGAGTCAATGTTTAGAGAGATGCTCATTTTTAAATGGTAAAAGGTAACAATACAAGATTTTTAATTAAAAAAAAAAGTGTTACTACATTCCTGCTGTCCTAGTCATTTGTCTCCAAAGGCAGTATGTGTGCACATAACATCAGTAACAATAGATCTTAAAGAATCAACTGCAGAATTCCCTGTATCTAAAGAACATTCTTCAGAAGACAGTGTAAAGTTGTGCTTCCTTGGCAACAACTACTTTTTAATTTTTCTATACTAACTTTGTCGACATTTGGGCAAACCATTTCCGAACCACTGAAAGTTACTCTGACAAAAGCCTCATTTGGAGCTTCTGCCTGATTAGTCAAGTAGATTTAACTTGGGTACTTGCGCCCTCAAGTGGTTCTTATTCATTAAAAGGTCACATAACTGTTACATTAACTTTCTGGGTAATAAGCTATACATGACTTTACATGAATAACCTCTGTAATTAATGTATCACACTGTCCAATTGCCAGAAATATGCTTTGATGCTGATTTTAACACAAACATCAGGTTTGTGCAGGCAGTTAAAGCCAGTAGTTTAGCATTAAAGTTCAGACACATAACACCCTGAAGACTAATGCAGTGCTTGAGCAAAGCATTGTTGTGCTTGCCTTGCAAACTGTACCTTTGCTTATATCAGTTATGTAACCCAGTATCAAATAGAATCCCTTATGTGTTTATATTTTACAAGTGCAGTCTTTCTCCTCTGTCACAGACATCAAGTGAAATGTATTGTCTAGGTCTATGTTATTATTCAAGTTTTTCACCAAGACTTCCAACAATACATCCATTGATGTGTCTGTGAGTATGTGACATGCAAGCTGTACCATGGTTACATGACTCGTATGAAATACAAAATTGCAGTGGGCAATCAAAGAGTGAAACATATTTGTCTTCTTACCAAGAAACACATTTTAGAATTAAAAAAAAAAAACACACAGAAATAACAATACAAACTCACATTTAAAAAGAAAGTGAAATAAAAGTAGTCACATCCTAATCTTACAGAACAAAAATCTAACAAGACACCCACATGCACTATTTGCAACTTAAAAACATAGATGATAATGAAAACTCTATGATTACATCTGGACATAACTATAGCTAGAAAGCTTCAAGATGAAAAGAAGAAAAATAATAATGGAAACTGATTAATATTTATTCTTGTTTTTGACCGACATCATCATTTTAAAGAGATCAAATAAAACAAAAGTTGGAGAAGAATTTATTTTTATTTGTAGCCATATATTTTGATTTGTTATTTTATTTTAGGGGAAATTATATTTTATATATTTTAAAACAACATTCACAAATTTGGCAGTTACTCAGTCATTTCTCAGTAATGTACAGTTTAATTAGGGTAAACATCATTATCAAACTTCTTAGATCAGCTTCATTTAAATTAGATACTGGAATATGTAGAACAGCAAATTCTCAAAACATAAGAACTTTCCCTGTGTTTAATTTATTCAGTTTGAGTAATAACATTGACCATAATACTTGTGTGCATCTACTTTACCACATAATATGTAGGATATCTGCATTGTCCATATTAGAATAAGTACATTTACTGGATGCAGCTGTAAATTATATATATTTTTGCAGGACTGATATGTGCATCATTAGTAATCATTAACTGTTTAGAATAATTTTTGAAAGGAATTTTGGCCTTGCCAAAGTATATAACCCTATAATCCTCCAAAAGTCTCTTAAAAAAAACTTGAACAGTATCTCAAATTGAACTGGCTATGCCCATGTACCAACCCGGATTAAGTTATAAAACAATAGCATAATCAGTAATTATCATAACATCTAACTACATCACCATGCTATGTATCTAATCTTACCTGTAATTGCGTCTGTCCATGAGAACTGGGAGTCCCTACTAGGGAACATTACTAAACCAATGTACATAAGATATATTACCACTTTGTTTTTATATATTCTAATTGTTTTCTAACTTCTTGTGTAACCTTTGTATGTCTGTCCATGAGAACTGTGAGTCCCTACTAGGGAACACTTATAAACCAATGTACATAAGGTATATTACCAGTTTTTTTTTTTTATATTCTAATTTTTTTCTTACTTTTTGTGTAACCATTTGTATGTTTGACTATGTGGAACTTTTCTCCCCTGGCCTCCACTGAAAATGGCCATGTATCCAGTCAGACTATTCCAATAAACAAATGTAAAATAAATACATTTAAATTAAAGGAATATTTTCAGATTTTATTATCTGTAAGATTAGGCTTCACTTAAATGTATTTTGATTGATGTAAATATAGTATTCTCTTTCCATGGGCCTAGAAATGTAGCCATATTAAAGCAGACATATATATCTTCATTTTACACGCAGATTCAATATGAAAGGAATGTTTCAGTAACTTTCAGTCAAGAATATGGATAAGAATAAAATGTGATAACAGAATGTGCTGTACATTAAGTACAAACAGGTTTGGGAACCAAGGTTAAAGAGGCATGTACAAATTTACAGGGTTTTGGTTTTATTAGCAGAGATGCTTCAGACAAAGGAGTCTGTTCATTCAGACTGATGAGCAGAAAGTTATTGCAGTGCAGTCCACAGAAGTTTGGTATGAATACTCGAGAGCAAATCCAGAAGTCCGGTCAACTATCCAGCATTCCAAAATATTAATTGTGTTATTCAAGAGAAAAGAAATTATTCTAAATATGAGTGCAGACATTATTCAGTCTATTTCAGTTTATCAGCACTTATTGTAGACAGTAATATTTCATTGTTATTGACATCTACTGTACACAAAACATTCTTAACTGTACTATAGTGTATGCATACTTTTATTCTGAAAGGTACAAGAAGATTTGGCACATAAAGGAGAGATTGGCACCTGTTACGCACAGTTCTGGATAATGAAAAGATCGACATTCATTACAGTTTCTTCCAGATGTTTCCAGATTATTCCAGTATTCTACAGTTATATCAATTCTTACATTATCTAAGCTCAAAACATCTCTGAGATACTACAACAATGAGTATAATTATATTTCCTGAAATATAAATGTTATCAATTTATATTAATATGAAATGGTTTTATTTTCTATAAGGACTGTTGTTAAATTTATAAAAAAATGATTGTATGTATACCTTGTTTGATATAAAGAAATTTTATTTTTATAAGGTTCCATTTTGTCTTAGCACAGGCAAATAACCTTTGGTTAGTTATACATCCAATCATAGTTGATATAAGGAATAACTGAAAATAATTTAAATCAGCTGTTTTATTATATCAATTGGTTGAAATAAGGAATATATTTCTTCCAAATTTAGTGTTTTCATTAATTTTGCTATGACTCAATATGTGATGAAATATATTGCCACTTTTTTGAGATTTAATTTCCATTTTTTAATGGAATAACTACGGAATTACATGAATAAGAATTTATACAGTTCAACCAAATCTGAGACGAAGACTGTGATTCATTGTTTTTTGTGTAACAAATTTTCAATTGCTTTCCGTAACCTGCTTGACCTAATAATGAAATAATAAAGGTACACATCTGGTAAGCCTAGACCATCTTGTATTTTGGGAACATATAGTTTTCTTTATATTATAATATTTTTAGGGACCAGCTGAATTTAATTAAAGAAAAATATATTATAATATGTTTAGGGACCAGTTAAATTTAATTAAAGAAAAATCTGCCTTTAAAAAATGTTCATGGCAACATTATAAATGGTAGATAAAATTTTTGAAAGAATATTAATTGTGACTATTGGAACTTTATGATATTAGACTATCATTGATAGTGTTCCAACATTTAAAGATATTATGAATGATTTAAAGTTTGTTTTGATGGAAATGTATACTTAGATATTTTAGGGATTGTGTCGTAGTTAATCCCTTGAAGTACATTAATGCCACTAATGTTATAATCCTGGTCAAAAGGAAAGAGAGTAGTTTTTGAAGGATTTATTTACAGTTGGAAAAAGATTGAAGAGCTTTTAATTTTCTTTGGAATGTCCAAATTTGGACAAGTTATATAATCAAAAATGCTGTGAATTGCAAATGAAAATTTAAGAAGCAAGGAATATTGTAGTAAAATTTATATTTTAAAGTTAAAACTAAAGGCGCTATATAATACTTAAAAATATATGGAGAAAGTGGACATCCTTGTCTAACTCCATTACTAATACTTATTGGAGTGGAACATTCTTATTTATTATAATTTGTGTGAAAGCATTATCATATACAATTTTTATATATTTTCTGGGAAGCCAAATTATTCCATACCTAAAACTAAAAGTGATAAGCTTACTTTGTCAAAAGCTTTAGCAGCATCAATAGATAATACACAAAGATTACTTTTAAAATTCTTTTCACATATTAAGGGATTCAGTTGTAATTGTTTAATTCAATAACTGTTTAGAATGAATACAATTAGATTGAAATGGAGAAATTAAAAATGGTAACATTTTTTATTTTATTCATAAAAATAGCATAAATGTTTATGTCCAAGTTTATGAGTGAAACTGGTCTATAGTTTGCAGAATCTGCTAGATTAACATTATTTTTAGGACTTAAGATTTTTTTTTATCTGTTTAAGTTAAGATCGTAAATGCCACCAATTGCAATCTTATTAATTATACATAATAAAATTTTGGCAATATTGTTTATAAAACATTTATAAAATCCAGCAATAAAGCATGCAGTCCAGAGGCTTTTCCATTCCTAAACTTATTTATATAAAAGAAAACAAACCATGTTAATATGTTCACAAAGACATTATACAACACATACATGCTTTTATAGAAATATCATCAATCCAACATTATATACATTGATCACTTCCTGCCTTTCCTTAAACCTTACTCCTCCAAAACACTATTCTGCATACATTGTTCCCACAATTTCCATTTTTTGTTTTGTATGTAATTTGCTTCTACCCTTTTCTAAAGATCCAACTTCCAGTTATTTTATCTCTGTTACAATATTCACTAATTCAGGTATAGTTAATTAAGACTTTGACTTTCTTGTAATTGTTTTCTTTTTTTGGCAGCTACAAGAATTAAGCTTAACAAGGCCTTACTATGCCTAGGCAATTCATATCTTGTGTCTAAACCTTAAAAAAATGATTTCCTTAGTTACACTCATTTGCTTACCTAATATCTCTGACTCTGTAGGGAATTTTTAAATTCTGCCAACTCATTACACTCCTAAAACATATGTTCCAAGTACCTCTTTCTTCACCATCACAACTCAGCATTTGCCCTCTATCTGAGGAAAAATTATTTTGGGTCTGCATGAGGTATAAAAATATCTATACAAATACTTCCAAGTAAAAAAATCCTAAATATTGTAGACTTTTTTTTGCACATTTGGGATCCATTCATATGTCTTCCCATTGTCTCCTTGTGAATTGCTTATCTATTCTCTCTTCCCAATCTTTTCTAACCTCCTCTGATTCCTATAGGTATCATGCAATATTTCATATGCCCTACCAATTATCCCTTTTTAACAGCACTGTCTGCTCTTAGAATCAAATAAAAACTCTACCAGAGCAGGTCTTTCACTTAGGATTTCCGTGTCCCTTTCTGCTTGCCTGTACTCTAAGATCATTCCCTGATAGGGAAGGCAGTCTCTAGCCTGCAGTCCAAATGTCTTCTTTGCCTCTCCCCCATTCTATACCTTTGATCCCAATACCTTGGTTCCTTTGCCAATTTCCTCCAGTAAATTCCAGCCCCCTCTTGCCTATTGTCTATACCCCTAATTGCCTTCATCCCTATAGTCAAACTCTCCTTTCTCATTCTTGGAATACTTTCTGCTGCTTTATTAATATAATATTCAGTATGGCTGTTATTTAGTACTTTTTGTTCTAACTTTAGAGTTGTAAAATTAATTTGAGTTAAGAAATCATGTATTTTCCAAACTGGAATGTCACTGGGGCAATTACTGGAGTTCAGTAAATTTTGTAAATACTGATGCAATATCCCTATTAGAAGTAAGCAATTTCCCATTTTCTTTTAATAACAGAATGTTCATGACTAGAACTTTAATTCTTATTAGAGAAGCTAATAACCTGGATGGAGTTTGAACTCTTTCAGAATAATGAGCTAATATTTTTCTCTCATACTTAGTTGAGAAACATGCAAAAGATTAAAATCCTGGTGAAGTAAATGAATTTGATTTTCTACTCCAACATCAAAAATGGCTGATTAGTTTATTTTCAAGGTCTGTTAATTTCTGCTTGATACTGTTTTCTTTTTGCCTGCTTAACTAGTATACCCCTGTTATTGTTATCCAAATGAAGGCTTTCTTTCTCTGGCTGCTAATTGTTACTTATAGACATTGCCCTGCTGGATGAATCTATCATGCTATTTTTGTAGGTGCAGGAAGTAAATTGCCAGAAGATACAAAAAGCACCCTACTGCCTTCTCCCTTCAGAAAGGGTAATGATTTGTTCTGATTCTATATGACTGATGAATTGCTGTCCTGACCTGCAACAATCCATGGATTACACTTGGTTCAAACTATTCAGGACCAGAAATACTTCAATAGATGAAGGTTGACATGGGAATTTTCCCTGTGGGACCACAGTCCCTGCTCTAGGTAGTCCCCACACAATTATTCAATTTGTTGTCAGAAACCTTGCTGGGGCTAAAAAGGAAGACATACATGCCTACCAAGCTTGAGGAACTGTGTGTACCATGCAAGAAAAGTGGATAAGACATGAATCTCCAAACCCATGAGGTGAACACCTGCCTTAGTTAAGGATAATATTGAAGTATGCTTCCTTGAGGAAATATTTTTATTATTTTTCACGTGGGAAAAAATTGTGACTTTTTTTTCTTTGACTGCCTTAGGAGTTGTATTTTTAAGGGGGTTGCAGAGCTAACTTGGTTATGCTCATTGTAATGCCTACAAAAATTCAGCATTTTATTGAGGTGAAAGTCATCTGTTGATGCATGCAAATTTAGTAATTGGCCAACTTGAGGGTATAAACTACAGATTAATGAATTTGAATCCACTGGGCTCTCAAGAAGGCAGTCAACAGAGTTAGACATTTAATGAATACTGCTGGTTTAGGACAGGCCAGAAGGAAGGAAAAATAACAGGAATGAAAAAGACTCGTTTGGAACTAGTGATATTTTCAGTGAGGTGGATAGAAAGGCATGTGCAGAAAAGCATCTTTTACATCCAAAGAACTCTGCCAGCTGTGATGATATAAAGGTTGAAGCAATGTTACGAAGGTTAGTATCATGATATTTTTTTTTTTTTACTAAACTGGCCTTTCCTTGTCCTTTTTGGAAGTACAAAAACCCTTTGCTGGTAAGCAAAACACACCAAATTACATTCTTGTATCTTTTTCTTCTTCTTTCGGCTTTTTCCCGGTTAGGGATCGCCACAGCTGATCACCTGTCCACTCACGATTGGCAGTGGAGTTTTATGGTGCTGAGGTGCTAGCCTGGCGCCCAACCTTCCACAGAAGGCACATGCACACACACACTCACACCTAGGGCCAATTTGGAGTGTCCAAGCCACCTACAGCATGTCTTTGGGATTACATTCTTGTAAAACAATAAGAATTCCAGCTAGTTAAAGGAATCAGAAAAGGGACCGGGTAATGCACAGTTCAGTGCCTGGCTTTTGGAAATCAGTTGCAGATTCCATTTGCCTTATGTATCATTCCAACAGGAAAAGGTGAAACTCCTTCCTGATGAGTAATGGTGATTTAGAAAGAGGATAAATGGTCACATGTCATTTAGACTGCTTATCCTGCTTCATTCGGCTTTGAAGAGCTCATGAACATTTTCTTCCTCATCCACCCTAGAAATATTCTTGCTGTGAAAGTTTCCTATAAGGGGGCCTTTCAGCAGAGTAGGGACTAAAGACCTGACTTTCTTGCTTTCTGTAATTCTACTAGTGGATATGCTGGCTTGACCAAACGTCTGTCCTTTAACATAGGCTTGTTTACCATCTCAGCAAGCAATCACTGGCATGATGACTGAACAGATTCCCAGCAGGTCCTATCTGCAAGTGGATGCAGTTCAATGTGCTTCATGTTTTTGTTCCAAAAGGACAGTTGCACTTTAAATGCTAGCTAAAGTCATATTTGTTAACTTTTAAAGCATGAAT
This sequence comes from Protopterus annectens, assembly GCF_019279795.1. Taxonomy (NCBI): domain Eukaryota; kingdom Metazoa; phylum Chordata; order Ceratodontiformes; family Protopteridae; genus Protopterus; species Protopterus annectens. Next base: position 807,107,879 of record NC_056743.1, read on the forward strand.
GATCATGTCCAGCAAGTAGGCACCCCATAAGAGAATGAGTAAAATGTATCTGTATTGTGCTTCAGTGATAGTTTCTTGCATAATGTTGCTTTTGTTGCTCACAAGTACTAATACCATTACTACCTACATAATGTTGTTTTGTTGCTGCAATTATATCAGACTCAAAGAAAATTTCATAATAAAAGTGTGTCTTTAGCTAGACTGAGTTATTTGCCCAACTAGTAAGCAGTGCCACTCCAGGAGCTGATATCAGTGGTAGACAACAGCTGCTTAGATGAGGCCAAATCTGGCACAACACTGCCCCAGCATCTTCTGGTTCATTTTTTTTCTTCTCTTGGTAGATCCACAGTATAATAGTGGACAGTAACTCCACAGAAACCAACTTTTGCTTTATGCAGTGGAGTTACACTGTAAGGAGCAATGCTCTACTTGAATAGAGGACTCATAAAGCAAGAAGCACAGAATCAAAGTTGCCTGCTCTGACGATCCTTACAAGTGTACAGCCAGCTTGGAGACATCCGGTTAAGTAACTATCTGCTGTTTCATGATATAAGCACAGATTTTTCAGATAATATTCATTAAACCAGTTTGCTTAAGTACTACTGCTCTGAAATTATTACTACAAACATTTGTCTTGAAGGAGATCCACTCCTGTTGAAAGGAATATGGTTAAGGGTTGTGAAACTACTTTAGGAGTCATAGTTAAAAGTGTTTGGTTTAGAAACTAAGAGTAATAAGTTTCTTTCATACTAACAGCCAAAAGAGACAACTGTTTATAAGCAGTGAAAACAATTTATGGCAGTATGTGTTTAGAAGCAGGCAATATGAATGGAAAAGATACTATGGGTACTATAATTACTATTTGATAGGAAGAATACAGGATTTTTTTTTTTGCAGATGGTAGGCATTGTTTGGCCTGCGAAAGGAGATGAATATCATCAGGGCTGAAGCACTAACCTAAAGTTTCTGTTGTAGAGTTAAGAACGCAGTGAAAAACTGAGGATGCACCATGCTTTCTGCTGAATTTGCACAGTGTCTAAATTCAGTGAAATTCAACTATTTGCTCAGAAAATACTTCAGAAACTTAAACCAGTAAGTAAAGTGAAAAAATGGCTATCAAAAATCTGAATGCAACAAATGTACTAAATACTAACTACAGAAACAAAATAATCTACATAACATCTAAGTGTTGACATATATGGTTCATTTGTCTATCGAAGACCTGTGTGGTTCCTGGTATTCTACTGTAATTTTAAAGTCACAGCTATCAAATATATACAGTTTAAAAGTTTTCTTTTTGACAAAACTTGGACATGCATACAGAATTTCTAGTATATCCAGTGCTGATTTATTTGATTTTTTTTTAAATAAACACAGCTATATTTTTCATGACATGGATATAAGTGATGACTATTTTTGCAGTCCTTGTGACTGCTTATGATTTCCATGCTGAATTCCTTCAAGTGCAAGCCTCTTATATCAGATGTTTTTGGGGGAAGTGACTGACATTATGTAACTACTACTGCATTGTAACAAAAGTGGGCCATTGATGACTATGTCTGCACTGGTTACACCCTAGTATGTTAATATTTTTTATGGACTTCACAAGTATTAAACCCTATTAGTCATACAGCTACAACATTCCAGAAGGGTATGTTGATGTACAGGGAGAGCACACAGCAAAAAAATAAGGTTGTCTCCTCATGGCATTAAATCCAGATGCCATTTGTTTTCTTTAAGCTAACATTTGTTTTCCACTGTCTAGCCATGACATGACTAAAAGAAAATGAAAGCATAGAAGTAACAGAAGATGCCTAAACATAAGTTCTAGTAGAAGTGAGTGCAGCAGGAGTAACAAGAACACTCATATGAGCTGTATGTGGTGAGGTGAGCACACAAACTACAAGTGCACGTGATGGCAAAAAGTATGTCCAAGATCATGTGCTTTCAAAAAAACAAAACAAAATAAAACACTACAACAGCCTTAGGTTCAAACTGTGAACTCTGAAGTGTGTGTGCTGACTACACTTTACAAATTCTATTCCATATCTATAGAACTTTTATGCTTTTGATGTAAAATACTTCCAAGAAAGTTATATATTTTACAAACTTTGAAATATTAGCCATACGGGCATACAAACTATCTAGCATGAAAAATATGAAAAAAAATAAATACATATATATATATATATATATATATATATATATATATATACATATATATATATATATATACACACACACACACACACACATATATATATGGGTTCGTATCACTTCACCTAAAGACCATTTCACTGTGACCAAATCACCTAAAGTTCATTTCATCTAAAACTCATTTCACTGACAAGTAGTACTCTAAGGCAAGTCAAAGGTATATGTCCTTTCCCCCACTGTAGTGCGATCCTAGTGTTAGTATATATAGTTAGGGGGTGTGAGGGGTACAGCCCCCCCACAAAGTTGGCTTTTACCAAATAATGTAAAACGAAACCAGACAACATAAAACCAAAATAAGTAGGGGGTTATGTCCCCCCCCCCAACTATATATACTAACACCAGGATTGCACTACAGTGGGGAAAAGGACATATACCTTTGACTTGCCTTAGAATACTACTTGTCAAGGAAATGAGTTTTAGGTGAAATGAACTTTAGGTGATTTAGTCTCAGTGAAATGGTCTTTAGGTGAAGTGATACGAGCCCATATATATATATATATATATATATATATATATATATATATATATATATATAAAATAAAATGTGCAGAACAACTTAACAGATAACCCATTTTCTAAGCACAATAACGGCCTTCAGGTTCACCATTTCAGAGAAATTATGGACCAGCCAGGCATGTTGTGAGGCCCAATGCTATGTGCCGGGCTTCACAACATCCTTGGATGGTCTATTATTTCCCTTTAATGCCCACCCTGTGGAACACTATTGCTTGCTTGACATGTGGAGGCTGATCTCGTATATCTGGTTTACATCTTATAATATTTTGTACTTGTTGAACCTACAAAAATGGTACAAAGTTTTGCAAACGTTATGATTTTTGTACTATATTGATGACAAATGCATGTTAATATATGTGTTACTTTAAATATTTGATGACCTAGTAGTTTCCATAGGCAGCCAACCAACCAATCAGGAGGATGTTACCTCTGTATAAAACAGTAAGGCATAGAAGGCTGAGAACACAAAGTTAGTTCCTCTCTGGAGGGAGGCTGTGTGCTGTGCTGTAAGGAAGACCTGGTAGTATGAACTGATACAGGATCCAGTCAGGGCTAGCTTGTGGAGTATCAACTGTGCATTGTGTTTAATGTTTGGAGTTGAGAGTGAGGCCTTGGAGAAAGGCCTAGAAACTTCTGGAGCCAAGAATGAAGCCTAAGAAGAAGGCCTAGAGTCTGGGAGTATAATGTGGAATATCTGGGCTTGGAGTAGTCATAGGAAAGCGGTCCATTTGTGTCCTGAAATAACTATTCATGGATTGAACTATTTTGAAGGTACTGTTCTTTTTTGTGTTTAGTGAAAGCAAATGTGCTGTTATTTCAGTTTTGGAGAGTTAATAAGTTTCTGTATATCCTTGCTCCACTGTCTTCATAAATCCTATAATATATAGTTTTATTTGCAGTGGTTGATATGGAACTTCATGCAAGCGTATTATACTGGATATGTTTTTCCCCATCCTAGTGGCTGACGATCAAGTCACCTGTGCTGGCCCAATTGCCACTCCTAACAACTCCCACCCTGGTGTTTCTCTCATTGGAAAGGCCTCTCTTGAGAGAGCTCCTGCTCAAAAGATTTGCCCAAGCACCCTCTGCAGGGCTTTAATGGCTATCTGGTCATGTCAGGCAAGTGGGTGAGATAAGCCAGCAGAGACATCATAATTTATCCATGAGGGTATTTCCTCATCCCTTGTTCTGACATTCTTGTCTGTGGGCTAGAAAGGCAATGGAAAGATCACTCTGAGTTCTTGTCCAGACAGGCCTTCTCTATTTCTCCATCCTCCTGCATAGCATCACTTATCATTTGAGTTCTGTACGCCACCATGCCTCACTGGATGATGTTTAGAACAAACCCTTCCCTTCCAGGATAGCCATGCTCATCCTCTATTTGACTTTGTCAGGCAACCAAGATGCTAATCAAACTCTGGTTGCCTCAACTGTAGTAGGGGCTTTATCCTTCCGTGTCACAGGAATGACATATTAGAAGGTTTTGTGGAGGGCTGTGTATGTTAATGATAAATATCATTTTTTTTATTGGTGGAAGGTATTCATCTCCCATTTGCACATGTAGCACCTTATGTGCATTTGTATCATGCAGTTAGATGGACTAGTATTCATAGGTCTTCATGTAAAAGCCCATTACATCTGAGTTTTTATGATTACATTATTGTCATTATGTAACTAGAGCTGCAGTGTAACAAATGTTATTAAACAATTAGATGTTTGGATAGATATAGAAAGGCCTTCATATGAAGCCTAGTGTATTACAAATTTTGGGCTGACATAGCCAGTGTGTAATTAGTATTACAGAGTAACAAATGAGATTAGGCCATTACATGGCTGCATCATTGAGCACTGGTTCTGCCAAAATAAGTTAATGGTTAAATAAATACATTTTTTATATGGGTGTTAATCAAAAGGTAGAATACAAATTTGGTAAAGAGGTTTTTAATGAGTGTAAAAATAGATCATGCAGAAATGCACAAATGTTTGAGTGAACCACATATGGTTGAATTTAGTTTTATTTTGTGTAGGTAAGCAGGAATGTGCAGGAAAATTGAAGTCTGAATGAAAAAGTGTTTTTTTGTGAAGCTATGCAAGTCTGTTATGGCAGTTGTGAATATGCAAGTGTTCATGGGTTACAGTACATAAGGGGATAGAGTCAGTGTTGTGCATGTTTTGTTGTCTGTGTTCTTTTCTCTTGTGTAGTGGCATTGTTAGGGAAAGGGTTTTTAGTAACATTATGTGTAGTGTTAGAATTAGCACACAAGTCAAATGGTGGAGGGGTGAAGCCCCCCTGCCCACCTTACTCATATGTATTTACCTTAACTCTATCCCTGCCCCTAACCTACATATATTACTAAAATCCTCTCCCTTACAGTATCACTACCAAGATGACACTTCATCTCAGTTTCGTAGCTGGGGTTTACTATTATACGGCTTTTTTAGTGTGTGAGAGAAATATTCAGTTTTTTGTCATTCTATCTCGTTCAGCATTTTGATTCTGTCTAGAGTCTTCTACATTTCATGATGTAATCACTCTCTCACAAACACATTTTTTTTCCCAATCCCTGGGTTGACCTTGGCTTGTGTACTGGTATGTTTTTTGGTTGCTAACTCTTATTACCCTACCCTGGAACTGCTGTGATGCCTCTGCCATAGTACATTACTGATATACGTATGTTTGGGGGTTTCCATATAGCCATTTTGCACTAGGTAATGCCCTATCTGCAGTCACTATCATGGAACAACAGAAACAGATACATATGCATAGTCATTTGTGCTTTAATAGGAAGGTTCTGGTACAGGTCAAAGAAATGCCATTTTCTGGGGGAGAGATTTTCAGTAAGTTGGATTTGTATACTTACTATAGTAGAATATATAGTAAATGTACAGACACACCGATTTAGGTTTTCGTATGCCAGCCTGTTTATATTGTAAGGTTTGTGCCTAAACTACTGCAATCGGGTAACTCAGTTCGCAGTAGCGATATGTTGAGGTAAGGCAGGCTACTAGTAGCAGCAAAGGAGGAAAGTTTCCATTACTGTGAGAAGCCTGAATGGATATGCCAGCAAGAACCCCAGCTAAAGCAACCAGGATGATGCCCACATTTAGCATTCCCCCTAAAACTAGGCTGGTGTAGTTGTGGAGAAAAAAATCCAAAAATGATGACAAAGCATTCAGCCTAAGTACAGAGCTATTATGTATGTTGCTAAACTATAGCAAACAATTTCTTGCTACAAACACTTAGTGACAAAAAAACCCACTTTATCCTGTGCCTAAGCAAAGAGCTATTTTGTAGCTACATAAAGTACAGTTGTGTACCTACCATAAATGTAGATGTTCGAGTGTATTCACTGTTGCAGTCATTACACTTGGGTTATCCTGCTGGCAGGCTACCCGCAGTCGGCCAGAGTTCCAAAGTCTAGGTTCGGTGTCGGTTGCTGTCGCCTCTTCCCTGACGTCAGTGCACCAGGGGTATAAAAGATGCAACCGACGCCATTTTCTTCAGTTTTTCTTGCCCCAGATGTCAGGTGCCCCCAGATAGGAAGGCTGAAAAAAATTATGCCAAAAAGCATACATGTACTAAAATAAACATTTCCTTCATCTACAAGCAAATACACCACATAGGTTGTATAGAGTTGAGAAGTACAGAAAAGTCCCAGCAATGAAAAGGGGGATGGCGGGTGGGTAACCTGGACTGCAACAGTGAATACACTCAAACATCTACATTTATGGTAGGTACACAACTGTACTATGTTCATCGTGTTTCACTGTTGCAGTCATTACACTTGGGTAGAATCCCAAAGCTGAGGTTGGGTTGCTGGCCTAAATAGGATTAGGAAAGGCTACCAGGCCCTGCAGAACTGCAGTGGCAAAGCCTGCTCTGGATTTAGAGTAGAGAGGTAAGTGGTAGTGCTTGGTGAAAGTGTGCACTGAACTCCAGGTTGCAGCTTCCAAAATGTCTTTGGTTGGTGCTCCTCTGAGAAAGGCTGCTGAAGTGGCTGCTGCTCTGGTAGAATGTGGCCTAATGCCCTTAGGTACTGATTTGCCATGTTGTGCATAACAGAAGCAAATACTGTCCTATCCATTTTTAAATTGTCTGCTTTGAGATTGGCTTTCCTTGTGATCCTGCAGCATAGGCTACAAACAGTTGCTCAGTTTTTCTGAAAGCTTTTGTTTTGTCCAAGTAGAATCATAGCTGTCTGTGTATGTCCAAGGCGTGCAGAAGTTTTTCCCCTTTATTCTGGGATTTGGATAGAAAGTTGGCAAATGAATGGTTTGGTTAAGAGCCACACTGGAAACCACCTTTGGCATGAATGTTGGGTTTGTCCTTAGAGACCCTGTAATGGTGAAAAATGATGAAAGGTTCCACTGCCATTAATGCCTGTAACTCTGAGACTCTTCTTGCTGAAGTTATTGCTAGGAGCAGAGCAGTTTTCCATGATAAGAATTTTATATCAGCTGTGCTGGCTGGTTCAAAAGGAGGTAGTGTGAGCTTTTCTAAAACAAAATTGAGATCCCAAGTAGGTGTTGGTGCTCTCCTTGGGGGTCTTATGTTTTTTGCCCCTCTGAGGTACTGTCCTAGTAGAGGATGTAAACAAATAGGAGGTTCAGTATTGTAATGAGCTGAAATGGCAGAGGCATGGATCTTAATAGATGAGAAGGCTAGGCCTTTGTCCAGCATCTCAGTTAGGTATTGTAAAATCTGAGGTATATTTGGAACAAGTGGTTTGAGCCCTTGTGCCTTGTTCCAAGCACCGAATCTCTTCCATTTTTCTGCATAAGATTTCCTAGTGCTGGGCCTCCTGGCTTCTAAAATGGCATCCATAACAGCTTTAGAGAGCTGTGGTCTGAGTGGCTATATTATCTGCCATGCAGCCAGATTTAAGGTTCTGAGTTGACTGTGCAGAATCTGATTGTTTTGTTGAAGAAGATGAGGAATTTGAGGTAAAGGCTAGGCTGGGCCTTGGGACAAGCTCTTTAGGATTGGGTACCAGTGCTGGCGTGGCCAGTCTGGGGCAATCAGGATCATTTTTGGCTTCTCTTGTCTGACTTTTAGGAGTACCTTGGGAAGCAGAGGCAGTGGAGGGAAGGCATAAACTGTCAGGGTTTTCCAGATGAATGATACAGTATCCACTTTCCATGCCTGTGAGTGATAAGTTCTTGTGCAAAATTTCTGTAGTTGGCACTTGTGCGGGGAGGCAAAAAGGTCTATGTCTGGGCGTCCCCATTTCCTTGTTATCATGCTGAAGACCTGTGGATTTAGCTTCCATTTGTGAGGATCCATGAGATTTCTGCTTAGTTTGTCTGCCAGTGTATTTTTCATTCCTGGCAGGAATTGTGCCTGCAGATGTACTTGATAGGTTAGTGCTGTATCCCAGAAAGTCATGGCTTACCTGCAGAGGGGGTAGGAATGTGTGCCCCCTTGCTTATGTACCACATAACTGTGGTATTGTCCGTCTTTATTAATAGTTGTCCTGGATGTAGTAGGTCCTTGAAAGCTGTCAGGGCATTCTGTACAGCTAGCATCTCTTTTTGATTGATGTGAAGATGCATTTGTTCCTTGGGCCACGTGCCCTGAATACATTTTCCTGCCATATGTGCCCCCCAGGCATAATCTGATGCATCCGTTGTTATTGTCTGCCTGGCTGTAGGTAAGGTGAAAGGCTGTCCCTTGTTGTGGTGACAGGCCTGGGACCACCATTGAAACTCCTGTTGTAGGCAGGAAATTAAAGTTATTATTGTTTCCAGGCTGTGGCAATGTTGAGTCCAAACACTTTTTAGATACCATTGTAGTTTCCTCGTATGCAGTCTTGCATATGGAATTAGTAGGATGCAGGACTCCATGAAGCCCAGGGCCTGCAGAATTTTTCTTGCAGGGAGCTGGGTCTTTGTTGCCTTCATTTGAAAGTAATGAGTCAGATGTTCATCGTGTTACACCGCTGCAGTCATCACACTTGGGTTATCCTGCCGTCAGGCGGTCCCACAGTCAGCCCGAGTTCCAAAGTCTTGGCCCGGCGTCGGTTGCTGTCGCTTCTTCCCTGACGTCAGTGTGCCACGGGTATATAAGATGCAGCCAACGCCATTTTCTTCAGTCTTTCTTGCCACGCGGTGCCCGAAGCAGAAGCAGTTTGCAAGTGCCGGTCGGCTGACTCCTGAGATTTTCAAAGTCGAATTTCAGATCCGAAGTCTTCAATAAAGCTAAGTACCCTGTTGGGGAAACTTTTTTCTTGCCTCAGACCGATGTCAGAAAAAGTTAATAATTGTATTTCTTGTGGGAAGCAAATACCTCATAAGGACTTCCACTCTTACTGTATTCCATGCCTAGACCCTGATCATGACATCACTAGTTGTCGGTTTTGTACTAGATTTAACAAACGCACTATAAAAAGACATTTTGATTTTGCTTTACACTACTTTGGGCGAAGGTTCAATTACACTATGCCGTCAGCTCAACCGACGACCTCAATACCGAAAAAACACAAAGACAAGGATAAAGACAGGCATCCGAGGTCCAAAACCGATGACTAAACCTCTTCTAGGCCAGTCGCTGGTTCGCCGGTTCTCAGTGAGGCACTTTCGCAGCCCCTGACACCTGCTACCTCAGAGCCACAGGCTGTTTCCGACTCCACGTGGAGACAGCTAGGCCTCTGGAAACTCAAGGTATTGGGCCTACAGAAACTAATCCCTCAGATGGGTCCGGAGCCGCTGAGCAGGCATCGGCTTCTGAGGGTGTTTTCAGACCTTCACAGCTTACCATTAAAACAACAGCCAAGACAAAGGTACCATTAAAGACAAAGAAACAAGTACAGCATTCTCCTGGACAGTCCTCCATGCCTTAGAAACACATGCTTAAAATGGCCGAAGACCTCATTACTCTAATCAGGGGTTCCCATCCCCCTCCTGAGAAAAGGCCTAGGCAGGATACAGACTATGACTCCTCTGATCAGGTTTCCATTTCCTGTGATTCCTCTTCAGACCAGGGATACTCTCTACCCCCCTATGAAGACTGATGCTGAATAATCTATCCCTTCAGCCTCTCCTCCTGTGGATTATTCTTTTGGGGAAACTTTACATACCATGAGGGAGCATTTCCATTGGGAAAGTCAGGATTACTCAGAATCCAAGAAAAGACTCAGGGATTTTCTCTTATTGCCTCAGCAGAGCCCTCTGGCTATTCCACCTGTGCTAGATATTGTGGATGATGTGTTCTCTGAATCCAGCCTATCTCCTGACTCTTTGCCCCCTGCTTGAGCCAAGCCAGATAGGTATTACAGAGTCCCTGACTCTCACAAGTTTCTTTACAAAAACCCTTCTGCTGATCCAAAAACTATTTCCCAGGGTCCAAAAGGGGTTAAGGCTTCCATGGCAAAAAATCCAGTACCCTCTGACAGAGATTCCAGAGCTTTGGATAGATGGGGGAAGAAAGTATACATGTCTGCAACTTTAGCAGTAAGAGCTTTAAATTGCCAGTTTCACATGCTTAAGTACCAACAATATTTAATGGCTCATTTCAAACAGAAAATGCTTGCAAGCTCAGAAGCTCCTGATTGTAAAGAAATGCAGGATTTATCGCATGCAGTTGAACAGGTGGGAAAACATACTCTGCAATGTGGATTTGATTCTTTAGAGGCCTCTTGTAGAGCCGCAGTTACAGGTACTGTTATCCGAAGACATGCTTGGTTAAAAGAACAGAGTTTACCTGATCATGTTAAGGCAAAATTATTGGATGCTCCTTTACAGCATGATACTTTGGTGTTAAAGAAAATGGAGGATAAAGCTAAATCTATGCAAACAGTCAGGGATTTCTTACAGGTACAGCCACCTCGCTTTAGCAGAAATTGGCCAACAAAGAATTGGTCCTTTCCAGTGTCAGACAGGCCACACAGAGGCAGATCTCAACTCCAAGGCTCAAACAGACAACGACAGTGGGGCACCTCAACCCCAAAAGGAGGTGAGGACAAGTCTCAACCTTACAGGACACAGTCACAATGACTTTCCTCTTTGTATGCCAAGCATGTCCCTTTTGGAAGCCCCCTTAGGGGGAAAACTAGCACTTTTTTCTCAAAACTGGCAAACAATCACCCAAGACAAATGGGTTCTGAATATTGTGTCTCAAGGCTACAGATTCCACTTTCATACTTTACCAAGGCTAAAAGGAATGCCAGACCTGCCACAAAATCAATGGGCAGAAGCACAAAAACAAATTTAGCCCTCATGGACATGAGAGCTTTTCAAAAAGTACCACAACAGGAGCAAGGACAAGGATTTTACTCAAGGCTCTTCCTGGTCCACAGAAAGGACAAGGCCTGGAGGCCCATACTAGACCTTTCAATTCTGAATACTTACCTGGATATTCCGAAATTCAAAATGTTGACATTACAGCAGCTTCTACCCATGCTGGGCAAGAAGGCTTGGCTTGTTACTCTGGACCTCAAAGAGGCATACCTGCATGTCCCTATCAGACAAAATTGCAGAAGATACCTCAGATTCAAACCTGGTACAATGCACTACCAATTCTCTGCACTGCCCTTTGGCTTATCTACTGTGCCCAGGGTGTTCACAAAGTGCCTGGCACCAGTAATTGCATTTTGCAGACAAAAAGGAATTCAAATATACCCATACCTGGATGACTGCCTCATTCAAGCAGAGACAAAGGACATTCTTCTACAGCATCTGGCTTTCGTAAAAAGGTTGCTAATTTCTCTAGGGTACACAGTAAATGAAAAGAAGTCAAAACTAGTGCCCTCGCAACAGATTACATTCCTGGGTGCCAGCTTAAATACAACGGCCCAGATGGCTTACCTCACGCCAGAGAAACAAGTTCAACTAACTCTATATTTTCAATTACTGGCAAAAAAGTCCCATCTCCCTGCAAGAAAAATTCTGCAGGCCCTGGGATTCATGGCATCCTGCATACTACTAATACCATATGCCAGACTGCATATGAGGAAATTACAATGGTACCTAAAAAGTGTTTGGACTCAACACTCTCACAGTTTAGAAACAGTAATACCAATGATTCCCTGCCTACAACAGGAGTTTCGATGGTGGGCACAGGCATGTCACCTAAACAAGGGTCAGCCTTTTACCCAACCCACAGCCAGGCAAACTCTAACAACAGATGCTTCGGATTACACCTGGGGAGCACACATGGCAGGAAAATGCATTCAGGGCAAGTGGACCACAGACCAGATGCATCTTCACATCAATCAAAAAGAGATGTTGGCTGTTCAAAATACCCTAACAGCTTTCAAGGACCTTCTACATCCAGGACAAATATTACTAAAGACAGACAACACTACAGTAATTGTGGTACATAAACAAGTAAGGGGGCACTCATTCTTATCCCCTATGCAGGCAAGCCATGACCTTGTGGAACACAGCTCTAACTTACCAAGTTCACCTGCAAGCACAATTCCTGCCAGGAAAGAAGAATACTCTAGCAGACGATCTAAGCAGCAATATCATGGACCCTCACGAATGGAAATTGAATCCACAGATCTTCAGCATGGTAATGCAAAAATGGGGATGCCCAGACATAGATCTTTTTGCCTCCCCATTGAATTGCCAACTACAAAAATTCTGCACAAGGACTTATCACAAACAAGCATGGAAAGTGGATGCTCTTCTGTTCAGCTGGAAAAACCTAAAAGTTTATGCCTTCCCACCACTGCCTCTCCTTTCAAAGGTACTCCTAAAAGCCAGACAAGAAAAAACACAAATGATCCTGATTGCTCCAGACTGGCCACGCCAGCACTGGTACCCTATCTTAAGGAACTTGGCTCAGGGCCCACCATGGATTTTGCCTCAAATTCCACACCTTCTAACTCAACAAAACAATCAGATCCTGCACAGTCAGCTCAAAACCCTAAACCTGGCTGCATGGCAGATACATTAGCCAAACAGGCAACACCTCTCTCTAAAGCTGTTATGGATGTCATTTTGGAGGCCAGGAGGCCTAGCACCAGGAAAGCTTACTCAGAAAAATGGAAGAGATTCTGCACCTGGAACCAGGCTCAAAGCCTTGACCCTCTTGTTCCAAACATTCCTCAGATTTTACAATACTTAACTGAGATGCTAGACAGAGGCCTATCCTTCTCATCAATTAATATCCATGCCTCTGCCATTTCAGCACATTACAACACGGATCCTCCTTTATTCTCTCATCCCTTGCTAAAGCAGTACCTCAGGGATGCTAAAAACATAAGACCGCCCCGGAGAGCACCAACACCAACTTGGGACCTCAATTTCGTTTTGGAAAAACTGACCCTACCACCTTTTGAGCCAGCCAATACAGCTGATCTAAAATTTTTGTCATGGAAAACAGCTCTGCTCCTGGCAGTAACTTCAGCACGAAGAGTCTCAGAGCTACAGGCATTAATGGCAGTGGAACCTTTTATAATTTTTCATCAGGACAGGGTATCTTTAAGGACAAACCTTTCCTTTATGCCAAAGGTGGTATCTAGTGTGGCTCTTAACCAAACCATCCATTTGCCAACCTTTTATCCAAACCCACAGAATAAAGGGGAGGAACATCTGCATTCTTTGGACATCCATAGGCAGCTATGCTTCTACTTGGACAAAACAAAAGCTTTCAGGAAAACCGAGCAACTGTTTGTGGCATATGCTGCAGGATCACAGAGCAAGGCTATCTCAAAGCAGACTATATCCAAATGGATAGGACACTGTATTCAGTACTGCTACACACAGCATGGAAAATCAGTCCCAAATAACATCAGACTACATTCCACTAGGGCAACAGCCACTTCAACAGCCTTTCTCAGAGGAGTACCTACCAAGGAAATTTTGGAGGCTGCAACTTGGAGTTCAGTGCACACCTTTACAAGCATTACCACCTGCCTCTTTACTCTAAATCCAGAGCAGGATTGACACTGCAGTTCTGCAGGGCCTCATAGCCAATCCTAGCTCCTTATAGACCAGCCACCCCACCTTAGCTTTGGGATTCTACCCAAGTGTGATGACTGCAGCAGTGTAACATGATGAACATAGTACAGTTTTGTACCTACCATAAATGTAGATGTTCGAGTGTTCACACTGCTGCAGTCCAGGTTACCCTACCTCCATCCCCTCTGAAATAGCTGGACTTATCTATACCTTTCTATCCTATACAACTTTTGGGGTGTATTTGCTGGTAACTGAAGGTATTGTTTTTTATTTCATATGTATATTTTTGATTAGCAATACGTATTGCCCACCAACCTGGGGGGCACCTGACATCTGGGGCAAGAAAAACTGAAGAAAATGGCGTTGGCTGCATCTTATATACCCCTGGCGCACTGACATCAGGGAAGAAGCGACAGCAACCACCGCCAGACCAAGACTTTGGAACTCAGGCCGACTGCGGGACTGCCTGACAGCAGGATAACCCAAGTGCGATGACTGCAGCAGTGTGAACACTCGAACATCTACATTTATGGTAGGTACAAAACTGTACTTTGCCTTTGCTTGTCTGGCATGAGATAAGCCATCTGGGCAGTTGTATTTAAGCTTGCACCCAGGAATATTATCTCTTGAGAGGACACTAGTTTTGATTTATTTTCATTTACTGTGTACCCTAGGCAAATTAGTAATCTTTTTACAAACGCCAGATGTTTTAGAAGAATGTCCTTGCTCTCTGCTTGAATAAGGCAATCATCCAAGTAGGGATATATTTGAATTCCTCTTTGTCTGCAAAATGCAATTACTGGTGCCAGGCATTTTGTGAAGACCCTAAGCAGTAGATAAACCAAAGGGCAGTGCAGAGAATTGGTAATGCATTGAGCCAGCTATGAATCTGAGGTATCTTCTGCAAGATTGTCTGATTGGGACATGCAGGTATGCCTCCTTGAGGTCCAAAGTAGCTAGCCAAGCCTTCTTGCCCAGCATGGGTAGAAGTTGCTGCAGTGTTAACATTTTGAATTTTGGAACATCCAGGAAAAGTATTTAGGACTGACAAGTCCAGTATTGGTCTCCAGGCTTTGTCCTTCCTGGGTACTAGGAAAAGTCTTGAGTAAAATCCTTGTCCCTGCTCTTGCTGTGGTAGTCTTTGAATAGCTCCCATGTCCATGAGAGCAGCAATTTGTTTTTGTGCCTCTGCCCATTGGTTTTGTGGCAGGTCCGGCATACCTTTTGATTTTGGAAGGGTGTGAAAGTGGAACCTGTAACCAAAAATTAAAAATTTTGTAATTCTGTAACCCTGAGAAACAATATTCAGTACCCATTTGTCCTGGGTAATTGTGTGCCAATTTTGTGAGGAAAAGTGCTAGCTTTCCCCCTAAGGGTGCTGCCAAAAGGTAAGTGCTTGGCATTTGTAGAGGGAAGTCATTGGGACTGTTTCCTTTAAGGTTGTGATTTGTCTTCTCCTCCTTTGGGAGCTGACGCACCCCATTGTTTAGGTCTGTAGGAGCCTTGGGGCTGAGATCTGCCTCTTGGGCGCTGCCTCTTTGTGGCCTGTCTGACACTGGAAAGGACCAATTTTTTGAAGGCCAGTTTCTGCTAAACCTAGGTGGTTGAACCTGTAAGAAATCCTTTACTGTCTGCATTGATTTTGCTTTATCTTCCATTTTCTTTAACACCTCTTCTGTCTTGACACCAAACAAAGTATCATGCTGTAGTGGAGCATCCAATAATTTTACTTTAACATGTTCAGGTAAACTTTGTTCTTTCAACCAAGCATGCCTTCGAATGACAGAGCCTGTAACTGTGGCTCTACATGAAGCCTCTAATGAATCAAAACCACACTGCAGAGTATGCTTTCCCACTTGTTCAGCTGTATGCAATACATCCTGCATTTCCTTACTGTCAGGACTTTCCGAGTTTGTAAGCATTTTCTGTTTTAACAAAGACATGAGGTACTGTTGATATTTAAGCATGTGAAACTGGCAGTTTAAAGCCCTTACAGCTAAAGTAGCAGAAGTGTAAACTTTTTCCTCCCATCTATCCAGAGCTCTGGAATCCCTATCAGAGGGGACAGGGTTTTTAGCAGTGGAAGCCTTAACCCCTTTGGGACCCTGAGAAATTGTTTCTGGGTCTGCAGCAGGGTTTTTGTAAAGAAATTTATGAGAGTCAGAGACCCTGTAGCACCTGTCTGGCTTGACTGGTGCAGGGGGGTAAAGAATCAGGAGACAGACTGGATTCAGAGAAAACATCATCAACAATATCAAGCACAGGGGGGATAGCCAGGGGCCTGTGCTGAGGCAATAAAAGAAAGTCTCTGAGCTTTTCTTGGATTCTGAGTAATCTTGGCTCTCCCAATGGAAATGCTCCCTCATGGTGTGCAGGGTTTCCCCAAAAGAATAATCCTCAGGCGGAGAGGCTGAAGGTATAGATTCATCTGCATCAGAGTCCTCATAAGGAGGGAGAGAATATCCCTGATCTGAAGAGGAATCAGAGGAAATAGAAACCTGGGCAGAGGAATCATAGTCAGTGTCTTGCCTAGGCCTTTTATCAGGAGGGGGATGGGAACCCCTGATCAAAGTAATTGGGTCTTCGGCCATTTTAAGCATCTGTTTCTTTGGCATGGATGACTGTCCAGGAGAATGCTGTACTTGTTTCCTTGTCTTTAATGTTTTTTTACTTTAACTTGGCTGCTGCAGTGGACTTAATAGTAAGCTGTGACGGTCTGAAAACACCTTCAGAAGCCGATGCCTGTTCAGTGGCTCCGGACCCATCTGAGGGAATAGTTTCCACAGGCCCAATACCTTGAGTTTCCAGAGACCTAGGTGTCTCCACGTTTGAGTCGGAAATGGCCTGTGGCTTTGAGGTAGTGGGTGTCAGGGACTGTGAAAGCGCCTCACTGAGAACCAGCGAATCGGCGACTGGCCTAGAAGAGGCTTTGTCGTCTGTTTTGGACCTCGGATGCCTGTCCTTTTCTTTGTCTTTGCGTTTTTTATGAATTCCAGTCGTCGGCTGTTCCAACGCCATTATGTAGTTAAATCTTCGGTCAAAGTAATGTAAAGCAAAATCAAATCAACGCTTAATAGTGCGTTTATTGAATCTAGCACAAAACCGACAACTAGTAACGTCGTAGTCAGGGCCTAGGCAAGGAATACAGTAAGAGTGAAAGTCCTTATGAGGTATTTGCTTCCCACAAGAAATACAATTGTTAACTTTTACTGACATCGGTCTGGAGCAAGAAAAAGTTTCCCCAACGGGGTACTTAGCTTTAGTGAAGACTTCGGTTCTGAAACTCGATTTCGAAAATCTCAGGAGTCGGCCGACCGGCACTTGCAAACTGCTTTTGCTTCGAGCACCGCATGGCAAAAAAGACTGAGGAAAATGGCATCGGTTGCATCTTTTATACCCCTGGTGCACTGACGTCAGGGAAGAGGTGACAGCAACCGACGCCAGACCTAGACTTTGGAACTCTGGCCGACTGTGGGTAGCCTGCCAGCAGGATAACCCAAGTGTAATGACTGCAACAGTGAAACACGATGAACATCTACTTGCTAAACTGTAGCAAACAGCTCCTTGTTAAAGAAACACTGTCATTCTTTTAATCAGCAGCTACTTAAATGAATAATGTTCATTAAAACACCAGTTGCATCTACCATATGGTAATGATAGAGCTCCCCAACAGTTTACACCAAGGGGCAGCCACCCTCTTCACCCTGCCCTTGCTGCAGCTTTTAGGCCAGCACAAGTATGGGACAGTAGCACTTGAGCAATGCAAACTTAGGTTTCAGTAATCCTCTACCTAAAATGGTTATATTTGTGGAATGACGTCTGCCATTCTGTTCCTGTCAGCAAAACGTTGAAGTATCATGCACTAGGGTATGTGTGAAAGTAAGTTATACAGGACCTCTGTGTTTGGGCTGAAACTGTCATGTTTGTAGCAGTGATTATACAAATATACTTATTTTATAACAATTCTGTGAATAACCCTTACAGAGTGTTTCACAAAGGAATTTTGTTTCAAGATTCCAATATAGGAAGACATACTATACAACATGAATTGAAGGCATTGGCAGAAATTAACATATATTTGTTACTGCAATATACAAAATATGGCAGTTTTTTTAAATAATTGGCAAACATACTTCACTTTCAGAACACAACTGAAAGGAGCGTCAGGCACCAGGGTACAGATGAGGGTGTGTGAAAGAGTTGTGCTGGATATGTGACTTTTCAGCCAGAGGGAATGGAAGATATTTGCATTAGTTTAAAGAAGTTTGCAAATTTTATTGCAATTCTACTAACTCCTTTAATTAGTGTGATAAGAGTGTGCTGAGGGGGGGGGGGGGTTGATTTCAGATTCCATGAACATGCAGGCAAAGGCATTAGAATAAATGAACATCATATGCTACTGTGTTGCAATGTTTGCTTAATACAGCATATTTTCAATGCCTGTCCTAATATTTCACCAGTAGAATGAAATTATATAATTGGGTAAAGATAAGGAAGCATGGACATTTTACAGGATATCTGACGTTTGTTATGGAAATGAAGACATTCACATTTATCTACTGTGGTGATTGTGAAAATGTGCATGGTTTTACATTTTTTTTACCATACTTAATGTGTGTGTAGATGAATAGAAAGTACAGTTGTTAGGAACTTATAGTTGTATTTGTTCATATATGTTCAGTTAAAATAATTCTTGGGACTCCTGCTTCAGAAGGCCTAAATGCTGAACATATTGGCTTAGCACTCTTTCCCCTCAGGTCAGGCAAAAGTCCTTCCTACCTTGATGTCAGTATATCAGTGGTGTAAAAGAGATCTGCCTTTGTCATCTTTGGGTCTTGCTTATCACAACAAAGTAGTTTTGTATGATCTGAAGCAAGAGCACTTAGTGCCCTGGTAGAAGTAACACTCAGGAAACCAATCAAATCATAAGGCTTCTAATCTGCCTGTCAGTCTTATATGCCAACCAGAAGAGGGAAGAAAGGCAGGTGGAACTGTAACCCCAACCCAAAGATGTCAAAAGAAAGAAAACAATAGTGCGGTAGGGAGGGAATAGATACTGACCAGTGAAAATACTTGAACTTCTCTAATTTTAAGTTCCTAACATGACTGTCCTACATTCACCTCATAGTTCACTGTTGCAGTAATATCTCTTGGAAAAATTCCAAAAGCTTACAGACCATCAGACGTCTGATCCTTGGGAGGTAGGTTGAAGAAGCTCCTGCAGAATGTCTATGGCAAATATGGCACAAAGGCAGGATGTCCATCTGTGTCTCTAGTAACTGGAGTTTGTGAATGAACTCCTGCACCATGGCAGGGATGGATGGATGGATAGTACAGAGCAGCCAAAGGCCAGCTCTTCTAATCAAGAATGCCCATGTGTCCTCTGCAGACCAGCAGCCTCACAGGTCAACTTAGGCTAAAACAGAAGGATAGCAATGATATCCTGACATCATTGCACTAGCCACTTCCACGGCTAGGAATCCTGACCAACCTGCCACTTGTACAATGGCTTCTGGCTCCATGCTCACAACACCATGAGCTACAAGATCTACTTCCCATGTAGCTAGAAGGTGCACCTCTTGAATCGTCACATCTGGTGGTACCCAGTTAAGGAATGATGGGAGATCAGGGTTGGGCAGCATGGAAGATAGACAGCAAGAAAACAGCCCATGTCATATCCTGTCCCAGCCTTAGATGCAGTGTCTAGATGGTAGCTTCTGGAAAAGATGTGGACAGGTAACTAGGTAGCTGCTTCAGGATCAATTGGATATTGACCCCACCCCCACCCAAAGGAAGGCATATGGCTTGGCAGAGGTTTGCTATGAAAGCAGTAGCAGAAAGAAATACAATATGTCAGCTGTTTGGATATGGTCCATTCACCAACAGCCTACCTTTCTTTATCCTTTGCAAATAAAATAACTATTCAGATCTTCCTTATTTTGTCCTCTCAAACAAATTCTCAACTGCTACTCATATCAAGGGAGTGTAAATACAGTCTCTCCTTGTTCTTGGATGATTGGGGGAGGGGTTCACAAGCAGGGTGAATAGCTTGATATTTTATTTATTTGTTTTTTCTCGCCACCTGAGTCATGAAAGTAAAGTTAGTTATTTGTGGAAGATGATGTATGGCTCTTCATACATGAAGTGCTGCAGCTCTTAATTCCTTCTGGTACAGGTAACTGCAACCAACAGGTCCATTTTCCAGGTTAGACATCTGAGAGAGGTAGAGGTAGTTTGCTCAAAGGGAGGCAACAGTTTGTTTCTCTGGGATGTATCTTGGGATCGATAGTGGGTTAAGTTCCTTCTTAGGAGGCATCCAGTGTAGGACTACCTGAATTAACTGCTTTACTGTCAATAAGGAACAGAGTAGGGGATAACAAGGCACCAAAATGAGAATCGTTTCTGTTTAGATAAGTATGAGCTTGTATTTGAACTCCTACCTTCGCTTAGAATGTAAAATATGACTATGGGTGACCTAGCACTGATATCCCTGTCAGCCTTAGGTTTCTCAGGCTAGGGAGTATGAGTGACTCCCCCCTTCTTTTGTGTCAAAAGGCCCAGTGCTAGGGCAACCATACAGGCACTGTTTTTAATAAATTAGCAGAAGGGAGGCTAATGTGTGAGCCAAATGAGGGCTATGATAAGAATTTATCGACTCTATTCCTTTACCTTTTGCATCACCATGAAAATTAAGGGTATTAGAGCAAATGTCTAGAGAAATGACCCTAGACAACTTATGAAGAAGATGCCTACCGATATTCTGATACAGAATTTTTTGAGTTGACTGCTTTTCTAGAAAAGCAAAAAAGTCTGTCTCTGGCAAAATTCACCTATGAACCAAGTCCAGAAATGTACCTTTGCTTGGCATCCACACATGTAGGTCTGCCCCTGTCTTGATCAGCTAGTCTGCTTAGGAGTTCTCCATCGTGGGATGTAAGAAGCCTTGATGCTCATTCCTGACTTCTGGGTCAAATCTTTATCTGCACAACTGGTAGGAATGTGTGCCTCCCTGCTTGAAGGTATAACCATGCTACTGTAGTGCTGTCTGTGATGATATGTCAGATTTCCTGTTGCCAAATGGACTTAAATGCTTTAATAGCTAAAATGACTGCCAACATTACTTTCATGATATCTGCTCCTTTGTTTTTTGTCCCACCTTCCATGGATCATCCTACGCTATGTTCAAGGACTCTATGGTGAGCATTATATCCATGCCTAGCTTGAACGGCATCCCTGATTGAAAAACACTTTTGGATCCATCATCAGATCTTACATGATGCAGGACAGCAGTAGCACTGGGCACTGCAGGGATTGTGTTGGCATAATCTTCCTAAAGCCCCACTGCAACTTGTGTAGACTTGCTAGGAGTACCATCAAAATGGAAGAGGTCAAGTAGCTCAGCAGTCTCAGGAATTTCAGCACTTTGTTTCTGTGTTACTGATCTATAGTAGTTTGACAGGGGGAAGCACCTTGTCTAAGGAAAGGAAGGCTCTCTTGTACTCTGTGTACAGTAGTGCCCATAGGAAGAAGACTTTCTTGCTGGGTACTAGATAATTTAAGCATCTTTAGACAGAAAAAGATAGACACTTTGCTTTTGAAAGCAAGTCAGATTAAATTGTAGAGCCTTCTGAATCTCACTTTGAGAACACCCTGATGCACTAGATTAACCAAAGAGCAAGAAAGTAAACTGGTAAAGGCAACCTCCCTGATTTAAATCTGAAATTGAATAATCACCTTGGCTATGGATAAATGTAAGCAGACATCTTTTAGGTCCTGGGTAACTATGTAAGCTTGTGGGAAAAGGAGAGGTAGAAGACACTGCAAGGTTGGCATTTTGAATTCTGGTAGCTGTAGAAACTTGCGTAGACTTGAAAGATCCTAGATGGGTGTCCATGTGCCTTCTTTCCTTGGATCTAGGAATAGTCTAAAGTAGAAACTTTATTTTGGTACTCGCTCTACAGCATCCTGTGACAGTCAGTTTTACAGCAGGAGTTTAACTGTTTAGTTGCTGGGAACCAGAGGAATACCTGATAACTTTAGCCTTAAGAACTGTAGTCTGCATCCTTGCCATAATATCTGAAGCACCCATTTGTTTTGGGTGACTTCTTTCCATGATTTTTAGAAAGGGGCATTAACAGCCCCCCCCACTGGGGTGGGATTTCACAAGTTGGAGAGGATGAGACTAGATCAGTCATCAATGTTCCCTGTCTAGGTCTTGGCCCTGAGAGCCCCCAGACTTTCCTTTTGGTCTGTTTTTCATGTTTTCTTGCCCTTCTGCTGCTTTTCTTTTTCTTGGATTTTGTAGAAGGACTAATTTGTTGTAGCGTTGGTACTTCCGTATTTTGGTGCAAGGGAGTTAGGGGAAAATTATCATGGAAATGGTTAACAAGGACATAGAAAATCTTCAAACACTGCATCTAACCCAGTTTGGTTTTGTCAAGGGCAGCTCATGCCTTCTCAACCTGGTGGACTTCTTTGAGAAGGTCACCAAGGCAATGGATGAGAGTAAAACAGTGCATACTTCCTATCTTGACCTGGGTAAGGCATCTGATACAAAACCCCACTCAGGCATTGTAAAGAAACTCTCAAATATAGGCATACACCCCCTGTCTTACACTTTGGATAGCCAGCTGGCTCTGAGATAGGACCTAGGAAGTTACTATAGAGGAGATCACTTGCACAAAGAGTGTGGTCACTAGCAGAGTCTCCTCAGGGCTCTCTGCTGGATCTAGTCCTTTTTCACACCTACTTCTTAGTCAATGTAAAAGGCCTCTGGCTGACCAAGTTGGCAGATGATTGCAAATGAGCAGCAGTCATAGAATCGCCCAAGACACTAAGATCATACAGGAAGGGCTAATGCAGATAAGTAACAGGTGCCAAAGCCACAACTTAAAAGTCAATGCCAAGAAATGCATATTACCCTTTGGGATGTCAGCCACCCTATGAAATAACTTCATCAATAACACACCCTAAGAGTAGAATCAGTAGTAGGAAATTTGGGTACATATAAAGATAGTAACCTGGCTTTTGACCAAACATGTGTCTAAGGTAATATGGAAATCATTCTGTGTTGCTCAATTTATAAGCAAAGACAAGGCATCTAGGTGTAAGGAAGTCATTGTTCCATTGTATTCAACCCTCATTAGGCCCATCGAGTACAATGTCCCTTTTGGTATGTACCTGACCAGGCACATGCAAAAACTGGAATATCTACAGAAGTTCCTCAGAAAAACAATACATGGTGCAAATGGCATGTCTTGTACAGATTGCCTCAAAGCCCTATCTCTGTACTCCATTTCCTACAGATTGTTGAGATGTGATCTATGCCTGGCATACAAGGCATCCTTGGATCCCACTCTGATAGACCTTTTGCATATCCACAAAATGAATAGCATCAGAATTACTCGATATAGGGATTTAAATGTTGTGACATAAATAGGACACGTTGAAGGGACAGGTATGTCCCTGAGAATTCTTCTCTGCAAAAGGCTTCCCATCTATGTGAAGCAGAGCTCTTTCCTAACCATATTCAACAGAAACCTGGACCAGTGGATGAGAAATTGTAAATACATTCTGGGTCTAGTACTATGACAAAAGTAGCCTGTAAATCTTGTCCTAGCTTATATACGCCCCTTAAAATAACCTCCAAGTTACATAAATGTATGGGATACAACTGGGATGCTTGCCTAACTTTATAAAGGCCTCAGTGGGTCATTAGCCTAGTATACACCTATGAGAGAAATGACTGTTTTACAGAGTGTATAGTTTTCTTCTACTGTTTTCAATACCTTTTTTGCTAGTGTCCTAAGAGAAGTTACTCTTTCAGTGGGACATTAAAGAATTCTGCTTTAACATGGTCTGGAAGGGGATGTGTCCTCGGCCAAGCATGCTTCCTTAAGACTGATCCCATAGCGGCTACCTTGAATGATGCACCTACTGCATAATAGTCTAACTATATTTCTGACACCTCAGAATGATCTACAATTGGGTTCCTTCAAAGACATTTGTAGGAATACTCATTGTTTAAAAGAAAAATGTTTGCTACATGAAAACAGGCATTAGGTATCTGGATCCAAGGCTGCATTTGCAAAAACATCCTCCAAGTCAGAAGAATGGTTAAGGACTTAGAGTCAGGCAGGCGTAGAAGCTTTCCATATCTTACCCGAGCCAGACACTTCCTTAGCTTCCCATTTGATGTTTACCCTCATTCTATGAAGGGTATTCCTAAATAATCTATCCTCTGGAGAAGAAAGGGTGACATCTGTGAAAGGTTTATATATAGAGAAGACATTTGGTCAACATAGACCACATCTTTTACTTAAGTCAGAATCTTTGTTAGGAGGAACTTCCCTCCCTCCCACCTCCACATTTTGGAGAGGGGGAAAGGATAGGTGCTTAGTGGAAGGCTGCATGGTTTTCAAGAAAACTATAAGCCTCATGAGATACTGGAAGGGAACATGAGATGGTGTAATGGAATGAGGACCCAGTCAAATCATGCTGGGGTATACTTGGAGATGACTATTTGTCTGGGCTGTTTGGTACTGGCCTTGGGGGTAGACACAACCTCAGAGGTCTAAGAATGCAGACATATGTCTGAGACCTCAATCTTAGAAATGCAAACAGCCTCACAGTTAAAGACTGAAAGAATACTGCCCTTAGCCTCTGATACCATAACGTGCATCAGAACCATAGGCCCACGAAATGGCCTCTGGATTATGTGACTACTGAAGGTATTTCACTTCAGAGGACATGCTGTCATCTGAGTATATTGGAACAATGTCAGAGAGCTCTGAACTAGATACCATGTTGGAGGCCTAAAAGTGTTTCACTGGTCCTGAAACCCTTGAGCCCAGGGGGCTCTTCAGACTCAAGACAGTCATTGGCCTCCCAGTACTCTTCCTGTTAACAGTATTTCTCCAAGTTCTTCCTTTCTCAGTGGGGCGTCAACAGTGGATTTGGCCTACACCATGGCAGTTTTTGATGAGGTATGCAATGTTCCCTGATTAAGGTGGTCCTGGAGGGAGTTTGCCCGCTTGCTTGTTTGCCTTCTGATAAAAAAATTTCTAAAATGCGGACAATTTATGACTTTGTCAGGCCCCAGGCAAAAAAGACATTGTTGTGGAAGTCTTGGAAGGATCTGATTCTTCAACATAATGCAATTATTCACTTTCTCAATATCTGACTCCTAGCCCTGTCCTTAAGCTGTTGCTACCAAGCATGTGACTTATGGGTGAGTGTTTGTGGGTGAGTGTTGGGGTGTGCATTTGTGTTTGGGGGTGGGTGTGTGCTTGTTTGGGATGTGCATTTATTTGGGTGTGTGTGCACATCTGGAGTGTCTGCGGTATGTCTGTGTGTGCACACATCTGGTGGGTGTGTGTTTGCGCATGAGATAAGAACTGTTACCAATTGGGTGCACCTCTGACTCTGCAAGCCACTTGTATGCAACAGACTGATATTTTCAGAATAGAGTTTGTCTTGAATGATCTGCGGCAAGAAAGAACACTTGCCTGGTCTGGAAAGGGAAAGGTGCTAATCTCGAAGTCTGTCCACCCATCAGGCAGAAGTTCCAAAAGTATTAATGCAACACTGAACTATGTGATTAACATCTGAATATGTACTCATTTGTTCATAATTATACTTAATGAAACATACTACTATATAATCACAGTAACTGAGGACCACATACAGTGTGGACAGTATTTAAAAGTATCAGCAGAAAGGCAATATTACAGACAAATCTGGTCATATGTGATCTCTGTGAGTAATACTACTGAAGAGATGAAACAGTTTGACACAGATTATGAGAAATGTCATATCTATGATAATATCTTAGTAAAACAGTCTGACAATATATTGGATGAAGAAATCAGGTCTAGCTTTGAAGCTGATATTTCGGATAAAGTTGCTCCACCATACTGAGGGTCTTGGTGGTATGGTTACTGTCACTTGTTTTCAAAAATATACAAAATTGTGCACATAATTTGCAGTTATTACAAATTATAAAGTTATTATTACATTGGAGAATTACATTGGAATGTCACCAGTAATTGCCATTGTGAAGGTTTATTTAAAGTGTCAAATCATATTTTTACTTTGCGTGGCTATTAAATCAAGATTTATTAGAAGTACGGTCTTAAAGGATTTTATGGGGAAAAAAAACACAGGCTGCACCACTTTTTCTATAGAGGAACAGTCAGCATTCATGAACTGGTTGCCAAGTTTAGGATAACACTGTCCTCTTGGGCAAGTCAACACTAGCTCAGTCAGCCGTTAAAGCACTATAGCCAAATTATCTTTAATTGCGGTAGTTGAGGCCTGATACTGACATGGGAGTCGTGTCAATATCGGTTTTGTAAGACAATCTAATTAGCATGCAGGGCGCTATACTTTCTAATAGGTTTTTCAGACACTGTTACTTGGCGATCAAGCCAGAAATACTCTAACTGGAAGAACTAAGGGGAGGGGACTTGTTCATTGTCTTGTTTTTTTTTTTTCCCTTAATAGTAGACATATCCTATGGGTAAGAGGAGTGAGCATCTATATAGACAGAATATATCCTCTAAGGCCTGTCCATGCACTAATGTATGTTCCAGAACAGAGCTGTTTATATTAAGAGAACTGCCATTTTAAAATCTTTCTCAGAAGTAAGAAAGAGAGAGAACCAAAACTCTTATATGAGAAAACATGCAAATAAGCATGTGACTTGTGCCAGTCTAAAATGAGTAGTAAATGAAAGACTCTATTGTTCTTCCAATAAACTACATATTAATCAAAGTAGACCTAAGAGTCCACTGCTAATTTAAGTCAAAAAATGAACAGTATATGTAAACAGTCTAGATCCAGGAAATTATCTTGGACTCATGTCTATGCTAACTACCCTCCTCCACAAACACAAAGCTTTGCCCCTATTACAATCTATCCAGCTTTTGATTACAAATGCCTGTTACTTGTAACGTGACTTCTTTCAGTGGCTGTAGCAGCTAATTAATACTAAAGCCATTCAGTCTGACAAGATGAACAAAAATTAAAGCTAATGCAGCAGCATTTTACTTTGTGGTTTATTGTGTTTATAAAAGGATCCTATTGTCAGTAAATTACTTATCTGTATTGTGAATAAAATTAATAACAGACAAGTTTTCCAGTGAAAAAGTACAGTTTTGTACCTACCATAAATGTAGATGTTCGAAGATCCACATTGCTGCAGTCCTTACACTTGGGTAGTCCGCTGTCCTCGGTCGGCCCGAATATCAAAGTATAAGGCTGACGTCGGTCAGGGCGCATTTGACTGACATCAGGACGTCAGGGTACAAATGCGCATGACCGACGTCATATCCTCAGTCTTTTCTTGCCCCAGATGTCAGAAGACCCTAAAAATAAAGGTCAAAACCAAAAGACAGCAAACAACCAACCACCACCCTTGCACAAACTATATGTACAATATATACAATATACACAATATGTACAACCCAACCCACACCACCACCTCTAACCACAGAGGGGAAGGAGGGAGGGTAAATTGGACTGCAGCAATGTGGATCTTCGAACATCTACATTTATGGTAGGTACAAAACTGTACTATGTTCTTCATCTCACATTGCTGCAGTCCTTACACTTGGGTAGAATCCCAAAGCAGAGGTAAGGGAGGATGGCTAACTACAAGGAAGCAGGAGCTGCCAAAATGCCCTGCAGAACAGCAGTGGCAAAACCAGCCCTGGACTTAGAGTAAAGTGGCAGGTGATAATGCCTAGAGAAAGTATGCACAGAACTCCAAGTAGCTGCCTCCAAAATATCCTTGGTCGCCACTCCCTCAAAAAGCTGTTGAAGTGGCAGTAGCCCTAGTGGAATGAGGCCTAATCCCAGCTGGAATCTCCTTGCCATGATGGGAATAACAGAAAGCAATGCAAAACCCAATCCACTTAGAAATAGTTTGTTTAGACACAGGCTTGCCCTGAGAACTCAAAGCAAAAGAAACAAACAACTGCTGAGACTGCCTGAACCCTTTAGTTCTGTCCAAATAATAACGCAGCTGCCTGTGTACATCTAAAGTGTGCAGAATCTTTTCCCCTTTATTTTGGGGATTTGCATAAAAAGTAGGCAAATGAATCGTTTGGTTTAAAGCCACACTGGAAACCACATTAGGCATAAAGGAAGGATTAGTACGTAATGATACCCTATCCTTATGGAAAATCAAGAAGGGCTCAACTGCCATAAGGGCCTGTAATTCAGAAACCCTTCTTGCAGAGGTAATGGCCAACAAAAAAGCAGTCTTCCATGATAAATATTTCAACTCAGCAGTAGCTGCAGGCTCAAAAGGTTGTAGAGTGAGTTTCTCCAACACAAAATTGAGATCCCAAGCAGGAGTAGGAGCTCTTCGGGGTCTTATATTCTTTGCCCTCTAAGAAACTGCTTGAACAAAGGATGAGAAAACAAAGGAGGGTCACATTCATAGTGAGCTGAAATTGCTGCAGCATGAACCTTAATAGAAGAGAAGGACAAACCTTTGTCCAGTAACCCAGTAAGATATTGAAGAGCCACACTTAAATTAGGCTCAGAAACATCAAAATCCTTTGCTGCACTCCAAAATAAAAATCTCTTCCATTTATCTGCGTACACTTTCCTTGTACTAGGCCTTCTAGCTTCCAAAATCACATTCAAAACTTGTTGTGGAAGTTGAGATCCTCTATGGTTCAAAACAGAATATGCCAGGCTGTTAGGTGAAGAGAGTGAAGTTTGACATTGAGCAAATGGCCGTCCTCCTGTGACAATAGGTGTGGAATTGGAGGCAAAGGCCATGGAGGCTTCCGTACCAGACTTCTCAGTAATGGGTACCAGTGCTGTCGAGGCCAATCTGGAGCTATTAAAATCATCCTTGGCTTGTCCTGTCGGACCTTTAGAAGTACCTTTGGGAGGAGAGGCAGAGGTGGAAAGGCATACACATGAAGATTGCTCCAATTGAAAGAAAGAGCATCCACTTTCCAAGCTGTGGGATGAAACCGTTTTGTGCAATACTTTGGCAGCTGATGGTTTAGTGGAGAAGCGAACAGATCTATGTCTGGAGTTCCCCATGACACTGTCAATTTCTGAAATACATGAGGATCCAATTTCCACTCGTGGGGATCCATAATTGCCTGCTCAACACATCTGCTAAGGAGTTCTGTGCTCCTGGCAGAAACCTTGCCTGAAGATTGAGCTGTAAACTGAGAGCAGTCTCCCACAAAATCATTGCTTGCCTGCATAGAGGATAAGAATGTGTTCCCCTTGCTTGTTGATGTACCACATGACAGTTGTGTTGTCTGTTAGAATCAACACCTGCCCTGGAAGAAGTAATTCCTTGAAAGCTATCAATGCAAACTGGACTGCTAACATCTCCTTCATGTTGATATGTAGATGTTGTAGTCTGACAGGCCACTTGTTTTGTATCCACTTTCCATTTAGATGAGCTCCCCAAGCTTTGTCTGAGGCATCTGTCGTTAAAATCTGACTTGCCTCTGGCCGGGTCACAGAGAGTCCCTTGATTAGGTGACATTCCTGAGCCCACCACAAAAATTCCTTTTGAATGCAAGGTATTATTTGAATGACAGTGTCCAGATCCTGGCAGTGCTGTGTCCATTTTTGAGATACCATTGTAGCTTCCTCATATGCAGTTTGGCATTGGGAAGTACCAGAATACAAGATGCCATGAACCCTAAGGCTTGAAGGACTGTCCTTGCAGTCAGCCCGGACTGATGAGATAGTTGATGGAAGTAAAGGGCTAGACTCTTTTGTTTGTCCGGGGTTAAAAAGGCCATCTGGGATGCTGTATTCAGTCTCACACCCAGAAAGCACATGTCTTGAGAGGGTACTAGACTGGACTTTATTTCGTTCACAGAATACCCTAGGCATCTTAGCACTGCTATCACATATTCCAAATGATGAAGAAGCTCTTCTCTTCTCTTCCTTGAGCCAGAATTAGGCAATCGTCCAAATAAGGATAGATCTGTATTCCTTTTAGTCTGAAGAAAGCTATCACTGGAGCCAGAACTTTCGTGAACACTCTGGGCGCAGTAGATAAGCCAAAGGGCAATGCAGAAAACTGATAGTGAGAAGTCCCAGCTCGAAAACGCAGATACTTTCTGCAATTTAGTCTGATAGGAACATGAAGGTAAGCCTCCTTGAGATCCAAAGTTACCATCCAATGATCTTTGCCCAGCAGAGGTAAAAGCTGCTGCCAACATTTTGAATTTGGGAATGTCCAGATAAGTGTTGAGGATAGATAAATCCAAAATTGGTCTCCACGTGTTCCCCTTCTTTGGTACTAGGAACAGGCGAGAATAAAATCCTAGGCCCACTTCTGGCAGAGGGACCGGCTGTATGGCCCCTAGTTGGAGCAACAGAGAAACCTGTTTGTGAGCCTCTATTCTTTGTTGAGGAGGAACGTCTGGCATGCCTTTGAAAGGCGGCAAGGTATGGAAATAAAACCTGTAGCCGTGGTGTATGATATCCAATACCCATCTGTCCTGGGTAATTAAACTCCAATTTTCTTTGAAAAGTGCCAACCTTCCTCCCAAAGGTGCTGCCAGACAAGCAGGCTCTGGCAGCTGAAAAGGTAGGTCATTGGGTCTGCTTACGAAAGGACTGACCCCTGCCCTCACCGAAGCCTGTGCAGGAGAACTCCCTGTTCTAGGCCTGAAAGAGCCCTGAGCTCTGCCCTTACGTCTAGATCTACCCCTAGACTGGGAATCATAAGAAGGATACGCCCACCCTTTAGTAGGCCAATTTCTACTAAACTTTGGAGGCTGGACCTGCAAAAATCTTTAACAGTCTGCATAGACTTAGCCTTGTCTTCCATTTTCTTTAAAACTGTCTCAACAGGAGGACCAAACAACACGTCAGATTGTAAAGGAGCATCTAAAATCCTTGTTTTAACATGTTCAGACAAATTCTGATCCCTCAGCCAGGCGTGCCTACGAAGAACTGACCCAGTGGCAGCCACCCTAGACGAGGCCTGTACAGCATCAAAACCACATTGCAAAGAATGCTTACCCACCTGTTCAGAAACATGTACTAAATCTTGCAACTCTTTACAATCAATACCTACTGCCAGAGCATCAACCTTAGACTTCAATTGAGAAAGGAGATAGTTTTGGTATTTCAACATGTGAAACTGGCAATTCAGAGCCCTCATAGCAAGAGTGGAAGAAGTATAAACTTTCTTTCCCCATCTATCCAAGGCCCTAGCCTCCTTATCTGCAGGAACCGGATTCTTAACGACAGAAGCCTTAACACCTTTAGGCCCCTGGCTAACAGTTTCAGGGTCTGCCCTAGGACTCTTAAAAAGATACTTATGAGCTTCAGGCACCCTGTAATACCTATCCGGCTTAACAGGAGCAGGAGGTAAAGAATCAGGATTAAGAGAAGCCTCTGTAAAAACATCTTCCACTACATCCAAAACAGGAGGTATAGCCAAAGGCCTATGCTGGGGTAAAAACAGAAATTGCCTAAGCCTTTTCCTGGAATCAGAGAAGTCCTGACCTTCCCATTTAAAATGCTCCCTCATGGAATGAAGAGTTTCTGAAAAAGAAAAATCCTCAGGAGGAGTAGCAGAAGGAGTAGAATCATCCACATCAGAATCAGAATAAGGAGAGTACTCCTGCAAGTCTTCAGAAGACTCTGAAACATCTGAAGCCTGCTCAAAACCCCCAGCTCAGGCTCTACCCTAGGTCTCTTATCAGGAGGGGCATAGAACCCTAATCAAAGTAATCAAATCTTCTGCCATTTTAAGCATATGCTTCTTGGGCACAGTACCTGAAGAGCTAGGGGTAACACCAACTGAAGCTAAACCTGGCCTGCCCCTGGGAGAAGCCTTTGAAACAGAAGCAGAGGGCTTAGCCACCTTAGGCAGGGAGGGGAGTATAGTAACCTGAGAAGCCCCCTCAGCCTGACTTGTCTCCTGAGAGGCCACATCTTGCAATAATAAGGTCTCACCCTGGGAACACAAAGAAACCTCCGGTGGAGCCACCGGCTCCACCGACACCTCTAAAGAACCGGCGTCCGGTACAGATGGTTCTTCTAGCCTAGGCTAAACTGCCTTGTCCTTGCGCTTCTTTGAAGAAGGGCCGGAGCATCCGACGGCATTTTATAGTTGCACCGCTTCCCAAAGACTAACCTTGCACAATCCAACCTTCTCTTTATAGTGCTTATTAAATCTAGCACAAGAGCGACAGCCAACAACGTCGTGCTCAGGCCCTAAGCAAGGAATACACAAAGTATGATAATCTCTATGCGGTATCTGTTTCCCACAAGAAATGCAATTATTGACTTTTTCTGACATCCGGTAAATGACTGAGGCAAGAAAAAACTAAAATATTCCCCAACGGGGTACTTAGCCAACTTTGAACTCGGTCTGAAACTTCTAAATCGAAAAATCTCAGAACGTCAACCGGCACTTGCAATGCTGCTTCTGCATCGGACCATGCGGCAAAAAAGACTGAGGATATGACGGTCATGCGCATTTGTACCCTGACGTCCTGATGTCAGTCAAATGCGCCCTGACCGACGTCAGCCTTATACTTTGATATTCGGGCCGACCGAGGACAGCGGACTACCCAAGTGTAAGGACTGCAGCAATGTGAGATGAAGAACATCTGTACTGCAGTTTTATTGCATTCTCAGCAGTGTCCTAGCACATCATGTACAATGTTTCACCACAGTACAGTAACTCTTAACACTGCAAGCTCTTACCTTAACAGTTTGTCCAAGCTGATGTTTTCATTACAGTCAGCAGACCTGAAAATAACTAGAGATCAAGGTATTTTGCATGGTGTGAATCAAACGTCATGACAGAACAGTCTGTCACTGAATACTTGAGGACTACACATCAGGAACTACAGTACATATAAACATGTTACTTTCTAAATGTAGATACAGCACATTACTAATTTTTTGTCAGCATTATTTTTTATCTGAGAGCAAATTTATTTTTGTATTAAAAAGATGGGCTGGACTGAAATCAGGAATTTAGGAAAGATTCCAGCTTCAAGGAGCCTTGGTTGTTGAATTATGATGACTGAGAATTAATGATGAAACAAATGGCTGCTGCAACTTAAATTATAAGACGGTTTGTCCTGCATTTTCCTGAGAAAGAATACAGAGATGAATGGAATGCATGGCTGGTTATGTGTGCATACATAATGTTTCTGAGTACAGGACAGAAAATAGGGAAAAATAAGGCGGCATTGTATAACTGAACAGAACTGAAAAAAGGAATAAACAAAATGCAATTTTTATTACATTCTCAGAGCAATACAAAAGTGAAGAAGTTTAAAGAGGTTAAGGTGTTGTGAACAGTAACTCTACTGGGAGCTGAAGCTCTCGCACATGAAAATTTAAAAACGGAAAATATATTATGCACAACTAAATTACAGTGTGGAAATCAGCAAACTGAAAAAGCAAAATTAAGTGTTAAACAGCCTACTTTTCATAAGAATGCTGTTACTATGTAGCACATATATACACCTGAGAGCGGCCTGTGCTGTTTTATATTTAGTTCACTCTTCAGTATTGTGGCAGGGTTCATTGCTGGGGCTGCCTGGCACTGCAAGAGTTGTAAGGGCCTAAATAAGATGTTGAGCCTACTGACAAACGTTAACATTCCAGTGTGTGTGACAATTAGATTGCCACTGATGCCAACATGATTAGTATAGCATTTCTGTCTGGTACTTTAAAATTTTGTGTTTGTCAAGACTTTCCTTTCCTTTTACCGCATGTAGGCAAAAAATATATATTTACTCTTTTTTAACACCTTTATTGAATTATCACTTAAGACATAAGCAAACATGCATTTATATACATGAAAACATAACCAGGTTAACATATTCACAGTTACAAACATATATCACATATATTCCTTTATACAGTTAACTAATAAACAAAAAGAAAGGCACAGTAAACCAGCAGTTGTATCCAAGTCTTTAATCCACACCAAACACGAACAGACTCCACACATAAAATAAATAACGCCGCAACAAATATCCTTTACGTTTTCATCAAGAAACTTCCTCAGAATAAAATAACCCTAACAGGTCTATCCTATATATACATGTGTTGTTTAAAAATATCCAATAGCTTCATCCAACTAATTAGATAATTAATTAAATAAATGAGTTAAACAGTATTAAAAGTGTGAGAGAGAAGACATAATGTACTGTAAAATTACATATGTTGTTAAAATCACTTACAAATGATAAGTAATAAATTTAAAACATATAAGTATATATGTAAAAATACATTAAAATTAATACAGGTTTTAAAATGACTTTGAATATTACGATGTTACAAATTGTACAACACCACCATCTTGTGGTGAAATATCATACAATTTTATAACTATATGAATTTGGTTTTAGAATAGGGATAAGGTACACACTCTTATACCCCATGAAAATGGGTAATAAAATCATAATAAATATATTGCTCCTAATATAAAAATGTTAAAATGTTTAAAATATCTTATAGTTTTGCAGATCTTAATTTCAAAACAGGTTTTAAAGAAACCATTTCATTTAGACCAGGGAAACTGCTGGCATCTAAGATTAGTTACCAATATAACTCCTTGTACTCCAAATGAGCTTCCCACGGTCCTCCCCTGGGGTCTAAAGGAACCACTTCTATAACAAAAAAACTGAAATTTCACTTGGTCACATACTAATGTGTGTTTGTATAAGGCATTGTTAACATTTCCTTTCCTCATATTGTAATTGTGCTCATATACCCTTTGCTTCAGTTTTCTTTCAGTTTTACCAATATAGAAGGAGTCACATGCTTCACATACTGTAATGTATACTATGCCACTGGTATTACAATTTGCAAAACCCTTTGTGGTAATAAATCTACCTCTGCTTTTCAAGAATATATTATTACCTTCCTTTACATTGCCACAATAAGGATAATTTCCACACTTACATGTCCCTCTTTTATTAGTGTTGTGTAGGCCATAGTTAGCTCCCTCTATAATATTCTTAATATTTCATCCTTTTCTATATACCAATCTAAGTGGTTGTTCAAAATTCAATTTTAGATCTGTGAAACTGGCAAATTTATTCCATTCTTCATTTATAATATTCCTAACCAGATTACTCTCCCCATCATATGTAATGGTTAAGGCTGACTGGTACTGTTTACTAGCCAGTTTAATCTCTCTGTTTGTGTTTAATGTACCTACTATATCACTGGTATTTCCTAAAATGGGTGAAAATCTAGTTGTCCTTGCATTACTCACTTCACCAATAACATTTTGTAAAAGATCCCCTGGGTAACCTCTTTCCTTGAACATGTTTGTGATAAATTCACATTCTTGTTGAAAATCATGCTCATCTGAGGTCATTCTACTTGCTCTCACCACCTGTCCTTTTACAATCGCCTTCTTATGATGTGGCAGATGGGAGCTGGTGTATGTGTTAGAAAAAGTTCCTTTCCTGTAAATTTTGGATTTAAAACCCATATTAGTTCTCTGAATATCAAAGCTCACTATAATCAACATTGTAATTAAACTTTAAAAATTCAGTTGTACAAGAAATGAATTCATAAAATTCTGAAAGTTTTTCAACAGTACTGTTCCTGAAAAGACATATGTCGTCTAAAAAACGTCCATAATAATTCCAACACTGTTGGAAATCAGAATTGAAAACAAACTTATTCTCCCAGTATAATAAAATGATGTCAGCATATATGGGTGCACAATGTGCACCCATTGCCACTCCTTTTAATTGCCTATAGTATTCACCCTGAAAGTATATAAAATTATCCTTCATAATTAAATCCATGAGTACTAAACAGGTGCAAAATACTTTAAAAGGGATACTATTTTTACTTTCAAGAAATTCCTTAAACCAAGCTAAACCTGCATCATGAGGAATACATGTGAACAGATCTATCACATCTAAAGTAATAAAAAAATTAAGTATTGACTGACATGATCCCTGGGGTGAATTTCCTATCTCCCATCCAATCATCAAGGTTCCTTTTGAAGAGGGCCAAAGAGGTGCTCTGCTTGATATGTATGGGCAGTCTATTCCAGAGTATGGGGAGTCTCTGGGTCAGGAACCTATCCCTCCAGCTGTTTTGTTCATTGCGATGACAAGGTTTAGATCCCTGGAGCGTGTGGCTCTGAGGGATTGGGATTTCTTTAAGTGGAGCATGTCCAACAGCTCAGGGTTTGACATGGCCTTGTATGTTAAGCAGAGATCGCCTCTGAGTAGACGATATGCCACAGAGTATAGCTGGAGTTTTTTTAGATGGTCAGTATATGGCATCTGCTTTAGGCCTGTGATTCTTTTAGTGATGTATTTCTGTGGCCTTTCAAGCTGTTGCAGATGTCTTGTGAGGTACATACCAAATGGGGCATTGTACTCTATAATGGGTCTAATGAGGGATGAGTACAGTGGGACAATGACCTCCTTTTTTCTGGATGAAAAGCCCTTAGTGATGAGGTGTGCCACATAGAAGGATTTCCTGACTGTTGTGGCAATGTGGTTATCGAAAGTGAGACCACTGTCCACCTGTGTCCGTAAGTCTCTCATCACACTTTCGATGTTTAGTGTCCTGCCACCTATGTGGTAATTCATGGCTACATGTTTTTTTTTCCAACGGGGATAACTATACATTTCTTGGCATTAAGCTTGAGCTCATGGCTCTGGCACCAGGCATCTGTTTCTGTAAGGCCCTTTTGTGGAATATCCACCTAATTTGGGGATTCAATAATGACTCCCAGTTTGCAGTCATCTGCAAACTTTGTTAGCCAGAGTCCCTTAGTGTTGGCCTGTACTTCAGGGAAGTAGATGCCAAACAAGAGTTGTCCCAGGACTGAACCCTGAGGTACTCCACTTGTCTGGAGCTGGATTTGAGTCGGCTACTTTTACTGTCTGGGTTCTGTCAGTAAGCCAGTTAGCAACCCATCGAGTGACGTAGGGATTTATGCCCAGCTTAGTAAGTTTATCTATGATTCCAAAGTGGGGGATGGTGTCAAAGGCCTTGGCGAGGTCCAGATAGGCTGTGTGGACTGCCTTACCCTCGTCCACAGTTCTGGAGACGGATTCGAAGAAGTCAATCAGATTCAGGAGACGAGATCGGCCCTTCACAAACCCAAACTAGGTTTCTCAACATGCAGATAATTAAAATTTTCAAAATCTATAAGTCCCCCTAATACCAGATCATTCAAACATAAAGTAAGTTTCTTGTGTGCTATGTTGAATTCATTCACGGATATCCTCTCATAGGTATTGTCATCATTAAGCATTTCAAACATTTTAGCTACATAAGCGATCTGGTCCATCAAAACCACACCAACCCCCTTATCAGGCTTCATTATCCTGAGATTTCTGTTTTCTTTACATAATTCTAAAACATTTAGTTCTTCATTAGTAAGACTTGAATTCACTTTATTGTATTTGAGTTTCTCCCTTAATTCTTTTTCTAACAAATGTTCAAAGTTTTTAAGCTGTGGCTATAAGGGCGGGTTGAAAGTACTCTTCTTCCTTAAGATGTTAGTGTCTTTTTTCCTCTCAGTACCATTAAAAAACAACTCTAAATTATTTTGCCTAATGAACATTTTCACATCCACTAAAAGATTGACAATATTAGCTTTGACCCTGGGAATAAACGTAAATCCTTTTGTAAATAAATAAAAATGCGCTTTAGTGATAGGAATGTCAGTAGGATTAAATATATTAAAACCTTTGTAACTAAAAATACAATCATTAATATTAATGTCATCTGTACCTATCGTTTCCAATATGTGTTCCTCCCTTTCTGATAGTAATTTCCATTTCTGTAATTTATAGGTTCCTTTTTCTTTAACCTTTCTGATCTCCTGGGGGAGGGAAATTCTAAAGAGTCACACGTGTTATAAAATTCACTTTGATCATCATTCAAATCCTTGTTATGTATATCAACATTAAATCCATCATCTCTGTAGTTAAAATTTCTGTTCCTTCCCAGTATTTTAGGTTTAGAATATTGTACATTGTTGCTGTATTCTATCATGTCTCTTTCTACTTTTCTAGCCTTTCTTTCATATACCTTTACACATCTTGATTCAATGTCTTTCAACATTTCCTGATACTTAGCCCTCTTGTTTTCTATACCAAACAATAAATCATTAATAATTTTCTGGTTAATAATTTCAATTAAAGTATACATCTTATCCATCTCACATTCATTATTTTTAATTATAGCTCACATAATATCAGCACCGCATTTATCAAATGCGGCGATCAAGTCTTTATGAAACTGTGAGCCTTCCACCACATTATTCGGGTACTTACAAACACGTAGGCCTTTAGGGACAATGTTCAATTGTAAACAATGTTTTAAATGTACATTGTCCATTTCCCAAGATTTGTATTTAAATAACATGTTGTCCATTTTTGAAATCATTTCCACATAAGTATCGTTGTGGCCATTAGCTTGTAGTCTAAGCGGTTCTTTAAAATCAATTTTAAAATCAAGTACATCTTTAAAGTTAATGTTAGTGCCTTTGTAAGTAACTGCTGCCCCGGTTACTTCCGTAGTGTCGGTTTGTTTAAATTGTGATGACGCTATCCCATTTATAACTGTTGTAGTGTTACCAGATGAAAAATATTGGGGAATCCATCCAAACTAGTCATACGAAACTGGCTAGTCTCTCCTTGTAGTTTTTTCATTTATGGAGATCGTCCCTTCCTTCGAAGCAGAACCCATACCTCCTTCCTGGTTACAGGGAATGGAAGATCGCATGGAGGGCGTAATCAACGATTGGGTGAGTGATGTCAATACACTAAAGAGCTCGGAAATCTGTCTGATAAGTTTACGCACTTCTCCCAATTCATTACCTTTCCTGTGGTTGTCTCAGTTGTCACAGTTACGAATGCCTACACTTGCTGGAGAATCCATGACCACAAACCTCAAACAGATAAACACAATGAGTGGTCCCTGTGCCAAAACCAGTAAACTAATAAACAAAAAGAAAGGCATAGTAATCCAGCAGTTGTATCCAAGTCTTTAATCCACACCAAACACGGAAGGTAAAGAAACAGACTCCACACATAAAATAAATAATGCCGCAACAAAAAATCCTTTATACAGTTATCAATTCAACATTACGTAAAACTGATCAATTCACACCTTCCCTTAAACCTCACTTCTGCTACAAAACATTATTCTGCATATATTATTCCTACAATTTCCATTATTTTCCTTCTATGCAGTTTGTGCCTACCCTTTTCCAAAGATCTCACTTCAGTTATACTATCTTTACTACAATATTTACTGTTTCAGGTACAGTTGGTTTACTCTTTGATTTCCATTTTCTAGTAATTGCTTGTTTGGCAGCCAACAGAATTAGACTTGACAAGGCTTTACTACATGTCTAGGCAATTCAGATCTTGTATCCCAGTTCAAAACATCATTTCCTTTATTGCACCCATTTGTTCACCCAATATTTCTGACAGAGTACTCTGGAGGGGAATTTTTTTAAAGAATCTGCCAACTCATTACACTCAAAATATATGTTCCCAGTTAAAACCTTCTTCAGCATCACACCTCCTATGCAAACACTTCCAAGCAAAAATTCTAAATCTTCTAGACTTTGCATATTTGGGAGCCATACATTTGTCCTCCCAGTCTCTCTTTCCAGTCTTTTCTAACCTCCTCTGATTCGTACAGTTATCATGAAATATTTTATATTTCCTACAAATTATCCCTTTATAACAGCAGCATTTGTTCTAGACTCAACTAATAACTCTAACAGAGCAGGTCTTAAATTTTGGATCCCCTCGCCCCTTTCTCTTTGCCTTTACTCTATCAGTCCCTGATAAGGAAGGCTACACCTCTAGCCTGAAGTCCAAATGTCTTCTTGGCCTCTTCCCATTCTATTACCTCCCCCCCTCAAATTATTTGATCCCAGTATCTTGGTTCCTTTGTCAGGTTTTTCCAGTACATTCCAGCCCCCACTTGCCTATTTGCTGTTACCCAGCAGAATCTTCTTTCTCCATGCTCACGTTGGCTTACTTCTTATAATTCTTTCTGCTACCTTATGAATAAAATATGCCATATAGCTGTTCTCCTTAAAGATCTGCATCCAAAATCCTATTCTATCCTTATTTCATGAACCCCCCTCATCATCTCTTACCTCTTTGAATTCTAGCTTCCTGTCTGTGTTATGTATACAAGTCTTAACAGTGTAGCTGTAAAATATCCCTTCAAATTAGGTAATCCTAAACTATCCTGTTCTAGGGGAAGGATCAGCTTATCCCACTTGACCCTTTTCCTCTTCCCCTCCCACATAAAATCCTTCAGCACTTACTGTCCACAACTTCTTTTCTGGTTGATAAATATGCCTAACCTGTACATAAAACTAAAGGGACTAAAAGCATTTTCACTGCTTGTATCTTGTTATATACCCATAAAAAAGAGCTTCCAGTTTCTCAGGTTTTGTATTCTCTTTTGTTTAGTCTTTTTCCACATATCCTTAGATCCCATAACAGAACCAGTTTTAACTCGTACTCCTAAATACTTCATTTTTATTGAGACCCCACAAATATGGGTATTGCTGAACCAGTTCATCTGTGGGTACACAGTTAACAGCTATAGCCTTTATTTTGTCTACATTAATTTTATATCCTGAAAAAAAAAACTCTCTTGGAATATTCAACACTGAGATTTCCCTTTATGATTTTATCAGGTACAAAATATCATCTGCAAATAAAGCCAACTTTAATTGATTACTATACCGATTATATCCTTGAATTTGAGCGCCTTATCTTCTATGCCAATGGCTCTAAATATAACGGAAATAACAGATGGGAAAGAGGGCACCCCTTCCTGGTTCCTCTCTTCAGATGCAGCTTATCAAAGTGGAACCCTCCCACTTTAATTTTTGTCTCCAATCCCTCATATCCTCCTAATTAATCTTATTGCATCAGGGAATGCTAATGCTTCCATTGCCCTATTCATAAAATTCCAGCTACTCTGTCAAATGCTTTCTCTGCATCCTGACCCACCAACAACAGTAGTATTTTTACATTCTACTTCCCTCTCGATCATCATTTTTATTAATGTTGTCAAATGTTTGTCTCCTCTACACAAAACCACATTGATCCATATCTATCAATTTTGGCAACACTTTTGCCATTTTTAGCTGTTATGGACATAAATACTTACTAATTATTTAAAACTGAAATGGGCCTAAAGGCTGGGTCTGATGGGTCTTTACAGTCTTCAGGTATTACAGCCACCAAGCTTTTTCCTGGATGTTGGTGCTTACCCTCCTTTTAAAATAGTGTCAAACAAAACTTTCTAGATTTTTATTACTTTCTTCCCTCCTAGCTTGCAAACTTCTACAAGAATACCATATTTTCCTGCAATTGATCGTATATCACTTATTTAATCTCCTCCTATCTTAACTGGTAATTGTGAACCTCTGCCTCTGACTTTGGCATACTTAATTCTTCCATAAATGTGCATTTGTATTTTTTCTTGAGTTCCACATTCTTCTATTTTATACAAATTATAGTAAAAATTCTGAAATCTCTCTAATACCCCTACAGGATATCTGGTTATTTTTCCTTGTTATAGTGTTATAGGCTCCTTAAGTCTTGCAACAATCATTTGTATTTTCTGTATTCTAAGTCATTGTG
Source organism: Protopterus annectens (assembly GCF_019279795.1). Lineage (NCBI taxonomy): Eukaryota > Metazoa > Chordata > Ceratodontiformes > Protopteridae > Protopterus > Protopterus annectens. Next base: position 807,149,167 of record NC_056743.1, read on the forward strand.
CTAAGAGTTTTTGTGCCTTGGAGTTACTATAAAAAAAAAAAAAACAGTTGCTTAACAGCAATCTTTCTAAACACATTCATACTACCCAGATATTCCTTTATTTTCTCTTTAGCACTCTGTGGTTGCACTGTTTCTTGTTCTGTGATCTCCCCCTTATTCTGCAATACTTTAACCTTTATAAAAATAAAAAAGCACAGCTCACAACGCTGATACTTACAATAACCAAAAATTTAATAAAACCACAGAGCTTTCGGATATAAATCCTTCCTCAATGTGATAAAACAATAGTTAAAAGATCACATCACATATAAAGAATTTCAAAAATCACATGACGCAGCCCAATAAATCATGTGCACACTTCAATTATATAATTATAATACTTTCCTTAATTACGGTAAAAAAAATAAATAGATTAAATCACTTTATTCTTTAAATATTCATGTGCTTAATAATAACTGTTTATGCTTCAGTACTGGTTTAATTGTAATTTGCTTATTAAGACCAGGTAGTTGGTCAGCCTGCATAGGAACTATCCATTCATATTCTTTTATTTCTAGTATATTATTAATATTGCCATCCCTTAGACTTTTCGGTAACACATCACTCTAAAACTGAAACTGTGATTAACACCATTGTCAGCTAAATGCTTTGCCAATGCATTAGTCATTATATGCCTGTGTATCTCCGATTTATGTTAAACAATCCTTTAAGTTTTCTAACTGACTTACCTACATAGAAAACACAGCTTTTACAGGTAGCTAGACAATAAGAAGTGTATTACAAGTGGCAGTACATTTAAAAATATTTTTTTTGGAAGTGACAGGATGCACAAAACTATTTAAAGTACATATATCATCACAACGAGAACAATTATAACATGACAAAGTACCCATCCTATTAAAACTAACCCACTGTTTCTTATTCAAAACTAAGACTTTATAACATAAGCATCTTTTCAAGTTTAAACAATTCTTATATGCAAATGATGGTTTATTCTCTACCAACGAATTAAACTCAGGAAGAGCTTTCAAAATACTCCAATTATTGGTTATAATTTGTTCTATCACTTGACATCTACTATATGTAGTCAAGTAACGTAAAGTCCTGTCATCTTTGTTATTATCAGTATACTCCCTAGATACACTATGAGCAATAAAGTAAGGTTTAGCTCTACTTTGTCTTAATTTCAACACTTCCTCTCTAGCAACATTCAAAGAGTCCAAACTGTAACCCCTTTCTACAAATTCATATTAATGTTTCAAATTAATACTTAGAATAGAATATGATGGTTTTACAATTAATACAACATCCAAAAAGTTTATATCTTTTCTTGAAAAACGCATGTCAATCTCACTTTGAGCAAATGGGAAGATATGTGCCTATGGAACGCCCTCCCTCCCTCCATTCGTACCATCACTAGCCTCCCATCCTTTAAAAAATCACTTTACTCACACCTAACATCCACATGGGAATGTTCCTGCTCCCACCCCTCTTAACTTATTCTCCATCCCCTTCCGTCTTCCACTTCACTTACTTCAAACACCAACTTCCATTTTTTCTTACATCTAGTAACCAACATCCTATTCCCAACTATCTACTTCCTACCTACATCAATTCAACCTCCCACTTTCATCAAATCCTACTATTTTTATCTTCTGAAAACATGGACTTACTAGTACAGTGTTCTAAAAAAAAAAAAAAAAAATGTTTGTCTATTTAACCACTGTAACTTTAGCTATCTCTTAGAACTAGAATAGTAAATTGTAAATTGTCGCTATCTTTTGTGTAATCTTTATGTTGGAGCTTTTCTCCCCAGGACTCCATTGAAAATGGGCTCTTCTGGCCCAATGGACTATCCTGGTTAACCAACTGCAAATAAATAAATAAAATAAATGTATATTTACAATGGGCCAGATAAATACAGCTCTAAAATTTCTTTTTATAAACTGTTCATGGATGATGTCTTTTTAGTATGGCAGGGGCATCAAGATGATTGCATAAATTTGTTGCCTTTTTAAATCAGACAACTCAGTTCTTGAAATTTGAAATGAGTTTTTCAAGAAATATAAACTTTTTGGATGTTAGCTTAGGATGGTTTTATAATTAATGCAAGTATTTTTAAAAAGGCTATCCATGCGAATACGTACCTACATAGAAATAACATGCATACTAGCCATACATTTGAAAGTATTATAAAGAGTCAGTATATATGTGCTAATAGGCTTAATACTGATAATTCGAAATGTACTAATCAAATGATTGAAATGACAAATTAATTTGTAGAAAGGGGTTACAGTTTGGACTCTTCGAATGCTGCTAGAGAGGAAGTGTTGAAATTAAGACAAAGTGGAGCTAAACCTTACTTTACTGTTCCTACTGTATCTAGGGAGTATACTGATATTAACAAGGATGACAGGACTTTACGTTACTTGACTACATATAGTAGATGTAGTCAAGTGATAGAACAAATTATAACCAATAATTAAGAGTATTCTGAAAGCTCTTCCTGAGCTTAATTCTTTGATAGGGGATAAACCATCATTTGTGTATAAGAATTGGTTGAACTTGAAAAGACACATGTTATAAAGACTTGGTTATGAATAGTTTAGGTTTAATAGGATATGTACTTTCCCATGATATAACTGTTCTTGTTGTGATGATATATGTACTTTAAATAGTTTTGTGCATCCTGTCTCTTCCAAAAAAATATTTTTAAATGTACTGCCACTTGTAATATACCTCTTAATGTCTATCTAGCTACTTGTAAAAGTGCTGTTTTCTATGTGAGTAAGTCAGTTAGAAAACGTAAAGAAAGGTTTATTGAATATAAATTGGAGATACACAGGGGTATAATGACTAATGCATTGGCAAAACATTTAGCTGACAATGGTGTTAATCATTGTTTCAGTTTCAGAGTGATAGATGTGTTACAGAAAATTTTAAGGGGTTACGATATTAATAATATACTAGAAATAAAAGAATATGAATGGATAGTTCGTATGCAGGATGACCAGCTACCTGGTCTTAATAAGCAGATTACAATTAAACCAGTACTGAAGCGTAAACAGTTATTTTTTAACACATGAATAAGAATAAAGAGATTTCATCTATTTATTCTTTACCTTAAGTACTTTACACTTAAGGAAAGTACTATAATTATATAAGTGAAGTCTGCACATGATTTGTTGGGCTGTGTCATGTGATTTTTGAAATTCTTTACATTAAATGTGATCTTTTAACTATTATTTTATCAAACTGAGGAAGGATTTATATCCAGAAGCTCTGTGGTTTTATTACACTTTTGGTTATTATAAGCATCAGTGTTGTGAGCTGCAATTTTTTATTTTTATTAGTGTTTATTCACTTTATCATTATCATTGTATTCTGCTTTTATTTGTTTGGTGATACTTTAACCTTTGTCAGTCTCTTTAAATTCTTGTTACTGCTTAACCATCTCTCTCTTTTATTTCTACCCTATTTTAAATTTCAGTTTCATTTTATTGCACTCACTAGCTATAACTTCTAAAGAAATTAATATCTTCCCTAAAAGTTCTCAAATAATTTCCACTACAAATTCCTTGAATTCCTTTCTTTTAACAGGTAGATGGGGAAGAGCCATTGTCTCATTTTTACTTCATTACCCTGTATCTTAGTTGTACGTGCATGATCTGAAATGGTTATTGGTTATATTTTGAAGTTTTTAATTAATTGCATATGTTCTTGTGAAATATAATTTCTGCCTAGATTAGCTCCATTATTGTACATTGGGGAATAATATGTAAATTCTCTCCATGCTGCTACTTCTGAATTCATGTCTTCCATAAGAAATATTCTCATAAATTTCTTTAGAAAGCTACCCTCTTTTTTACAGTTTCTTTTCTAGGTCCCCCATATACATCCTCACTGTTGCAAATCAAGCTCCAGTCACCACCTAAGTAATATTCCCCACTGAAAGCTGATTATTTCTCCCAACCTTTAAGCTTCGTTATAGCAGTTTTAGGTGGAATGTAAATGTATGCCAGCATAAGTTTTCTCTCTTGCCAGTAGCCCCTTACTACCACAAATCTACCATTATTATATTTTACCCTCTTCTATCACTATTAGAACTCCTCTAGCAATTAGTATAAGCACTCCCCTTTTCCTCTGTCCCTGATATTCTGCTTAATATCCATCCTGAAATCTTTTCTTTATTAAATTCACATACTCACTTCTTTCCAAATGTGCCTCCTATAGCACTGCTATTTTCACTCTGCTTTTATTAACATAATTCAATACGCTTACCTTTTTAAGTACATCAAACAGGCAAATGACAAGTACAGCATATAAAGGAAGGCATTTATTTAATAAAACAATGAAACGGATAAAAAAGTAAGTGCTTTTGCGTGGATCGACCACGCTTCATCAGACATATCAAGACAAATACATTGCCTACTTTTAAATTTACATCATCCAAGCTTAACTGGATATTAATTAAACTATCAATGAAACTAACTACACTCCCTATTACCCTATAGGAAGGTTTGAGTATGTAATGACCAAATTCCAAAAACATGGAATGAAGAATGTAGTACACAAATGCAGCAAATACAGCACTTAACCTGTAAAAAAAACCCCTCTAAACTGGTCATATAAATACATCAAGCTATATAAAAACATATAAATACCTGGCGTACTGGCGCTTAGATTCACACATGTACAGTGAAGCTAAAACTCACGAGAGGACACTCGTGTAAGACTATTGATAAGCATCCAGTATGCTACACATTCCAGTTTAACACAGTGCAACTTAAAATATTTAAGATACTAGAACAGAACAAAAATATATATAATACAAGAAAAACTAATAAACTAAGTACCTAAGTCATATAACCTACCCGAAAATATATAAAAAAAATTAATAAAAAAATATGAAAACAGAAATGTAATAAAAACAAATATAAACAAACACTGCCTAAATATCACCATATAAAACAAAGGCCCATACTGAAATAAACAGCATTACATGTAACCATCAACAATAATATCTCAATTTCCTATCTCTCAAAAACAGCTTAAGAGAGATAGCTTCATTCATCCTGAAATCTTTTCTTTATTAAATTCACATGCTCATTCTTTTCAAATGTACCTCCTATAGCATTGCTATTTACACTTTGCTTTTACAAATATAATTTAATACGCTTACCTTTTTGTCTATACCTGTGAGGCTATTCACAATCCAAAATATTTAGTGTAGCTGTTATAAATGATTCACATCTACTATATATGATGGTTTTTAAAATATCTATTTCAAAGCTTTTGTTACATGCATCCAGTGTTTGACAGGTTGATCTCTTATACAGTTGTTTCTTGCCATCTTCATTTGAATCTGTCATATTGTACAAGCTTTTTCTTTTAATGAAAACCTCAAACAAAAAACACCCCAGAATACCCCATAACCTATTACCTTAAAACAAACACACAAAGCTATGTACATCTTCAAAAAATAAAGTTTACCCCCCCCCCCCCGATAGGGACAACTGTCCTAAATCGACAGCTGCAGACTCAGGCATAACATAACCTAGCTTAAGGTAATCCATGCTAAGACGCACATTAAACTTGTGCTCCTACATTAACTGCTGTCTGTTCTTGTCTAATCTTCGTTCTCCAACAAGATGTGAAAAATATCTTTTATATGCTTTCAGAAAACATTAATCCTTTATCATTTAAAGTGTTCTGGCTTTTGTTGCTTCCCCCACAGTCAGCTTGTTTTCATAGAAACACATACCAAATTTACAAAACAGCTGTGCAAAATTATCAACTTACAATAAACATTTATTTGCCAAAGGAAAATGTTTTATTACTTTCAATGTCCTCTTATTTACTTGTCAGATTAAGCCAAAGGTCTTAATCCAGACATTCACGTATGCAAAAGAAACAACATATCAGGACTACATATTATAAACTGTGTTCTTTCACACCACACATACCCCCACCTAAACAACTCAAGACTGCAGCACATTTTTAAACGTTTTAGTTATTTTTTTTTATTTGACATTTAACATGCTTTTGTCCAGTTTTCTTTTTTAATTGTAATGCCTCCATTTCTTAAAATTATACAAGAAAAAAGGCATTTGTTTACTTTTAGTATCTTTATCACATACAATAACTGAAAATACTTTATAACAAACATTTATATCATGAAATGTAGCATACAAATACTAAGAACATTTTTTTTTACTTACACTTCTTTTTTTCCTTTCATTCCTCCTTCCCCTGAGTGACCTTACAAATATGACATGAAGTGGGGCATATGCATTTCAGTCCCCCACAAAGTTAACAAAAATACAAATTTTCCTCTTTCTTGTAAAGTCATATTTCACAAATGTGATTTACAGTTTCATTTATTCATTAATTTGAAGGTCACTCTTATCCCTGTTCATCTCCATCTCTCAACTCCAGACTCCTCTTCAAGTCCAAGGTACTCCCAATTCTTCTAGTCAGCTCCTGTTCTTTTTTTTCTGTGTCACAAGCATTTTCCTTTGGAACACTGAAAATGGTTCCATTTCCAAAGTCTTTCTATAAGCTTTATTATCACAAGAATGAGAAGCAGAGTCCCGTTCTGTTTAATGGATCACTTTTTGCTGGACAGACTTTGTATTTCCTCCACATCCGGTTCTGCATCAAAAAAGTACTTTGATCCTCCAGGAGAAAAAACATTCTGAAGACAGCTGGGTACAGCAGCTTGAACCTCACAGCTGTCTCTCAACATTCTCTGATTGCTGGGATAAATTTGCTTCTCTTCTGCATGATGTACAGTGAATAATCCTTTTCCCCAAATACCCTACTGTCTCCAATGTTTAATATTCTTCCCTTTTGCCACAGTTTTCTCAGGATAATTTTTTCTGACGCTGTGATTGCATTTTACTAATAAAGGTCTTAGTTGCTTTTTCATGGCCAGGTTTGGAGCATACACACGATATGCCCTTTCAATTAAATCTTGCTGTAGAATACCAGTCCAGTTGCTTATTTTGTGCTTTTGTACAGTTAATACAGCCTATTCCTTCCAGTTACTCTGGTACAGCAGAAAATCCCAGTTTTTCTCAGCTTGCTCTGTCCTTTGATGCTACCATTTTTTGAAATGGTTCTTCTTGAGCAGACTCGTACTTAGCCAGCCTTTTCTTCATTTCATTCCCTGTTTTTTTGCAATTTTATCACTTTCTCTGAATAGCTGTTTAAAGGTTCTTCAATCTTTTTCAGTGTCTTGTTGTTTGAGTTGATGTACTCCTTCAATGTTTGATTTATTTTAATCGGCTCTGAGCACATATGATTTATTTTCTTCTAGATTACTAGAAGCCATGCCATTCATCAAAGTTGGAGCTTGAACTGCTTTTTGCTGAACAGATGCAGGGTTCTTCTCAGCCAGTGTTTTTTTCTTCATCTTTTCTAGCTGATTTTCTTTCAGGCTCCCTAAGTTGTTTCTTTGCTGGCATTCAGGCAGTTTATTTGCTAGCCAGTAACTGAATTTACTAAAATTTGCAGAGTTTCTGGCCCTTATCTCGGTTTCTTTTTTTCACACTGGGAGAGTTGAAATCAAGCTGTTGATCAATGTGCAGCCATCTTGGAAGTCTATGATGTGGCATATTTTGACATAAGTCAGTTCTAGGACAGCACTGTTGAGGCATCCTACCTTTAAGGAAATTATAAAGTAGGAAAATAGTCCTCTGGAGATTGGAAACTCAAAGCAGTGAAGTTACGGCATGGTGACACAATGCACTATATAATGGCATAACCACAGTTTGGTAAGAACTTTTTAAGATTCGCAGACATACTCCATCAGTATGATCAAGGATATAATACATTAACATTTGAAGTGTGGGGTTTCACAACTGTATGAGACAGACGTGAGTGGAGGGAAAGGGTCAGTAGCTAGGATGGACTCTGCACGTGCCTCCAGTAGTCAGATTACAAAACAAGGTAAGCTGTAAGTAAAAGGACAGCATGGAAAGGCTGACAGGTAGAATACAGGTGGGAAAGGGTTTATCCATTGTTTAGCCTATTTCAGGTCACACTCTAACATTAGCCTGGTGATGATTTGGACTGGTTAATGGCAGACTGAACAGTCAGTACTTTGACTTTAAAAATGCTGGATGATCTTTCAGATACAGGGTCACCTAATTATCCCACAAAAACAAAGCAATGGTCTGAGAATCATTCCTGACATATGAAACAAATCCCCTTGATTACTGCTCTGCTGGATTTAGGTGGGGAGTTGGGAGTGTAGTTAAAACAAAAGCTAGAGAGGAAAAAACTTTGAGAATCAGCCGTTAACATAACTTGCTGGAGAGTAGCCCCTACATGGGTAAATTTGTGAGGATATTCACAGCAGACAGATGACATCTCACCAATGTCATAAATGATCTCCCAGAAAGTTGTAGAATATGGGTGCCATAAATTAGAGTACACCTAGAGTACACCTAGCTGCTAACATTTCTGTCCACTGTTTGCAGCTGAACTGTTATATCCACTGGCCAGCTGTGCAACACTTATTGAATAATGCAAACTCATTGAATAATGTAAACCTACTGAACAAATGACAATATTGAGACACACTTTCATGGGGTTGACTGATTTACATATACATATATAATAGACAGAGACAGACACAGCACATTTTCATGGGGGTTGGTACAATGATTAAGGTGTTTACCTCACAGACACAAGGTACAGAGGCCCAGGGAGAAATGCTCCAGATGCATGTCTTTGTAATGTGGGAGGAAACCGGAGCACCGGGAGGAAACCCACATGGATGCAGGAAGGACATGCAGACTCCGCACAGAAGGCACTCTAGCCGAGAAATGGACCGGAGAACCTCTTGCTGTGAGGCGACAATGCTACCGCTGCACCACTGCGCTGTCCACTTACTTGCCAAGGTCCTAATAGTTCCATTCCTGCCAAAGCAACAAATTGGTGTATGCTGTCAAAAGTGTGCATACACATTTTCGCTTCACTCCTGAAACAGTGAGATGCAGCTATTTTTTTTAATTGCTCTAATGCTTTATTCTGATTCCAGTGAAAAGTTCCATGGAAGCCCACATGGCTAAACAGAATTAACAATGCCCCTGAACTGCTGCATTTTTATGCAGCCTTCAGCAGTGAGACCAGTGCAGCACTGTGAATCACAACTTTCTTACCAGTGTAATGCTACAGCGATCTCTATATCCCTCTGGTATAATACACTGCACAATCCTGCTACAAACTGACATTTCTGAATCCCGTCTTTAATCTCCAGAAATAAAGAATATGTTAAAATCCTACAAATGAAAGCATCTGCGTGAAGAGAGCACACTGTGAGTTTTGGAGAGGAGTGAGCTAAAGGCATATCAGAGTCCTTTTTGAAACTCCTTACAGAGAAAGCAATGCTGTCTTTTGATTTTGTACATGTAATACTTTAAAGAAAGCATGGTTAGTTATTGCCCTAAAGAAAACACAATCAAGAGAGCTCTGTTCTGTTTATCTTTTTATATATGTTTGTAACAAAATCTGCTTACTGTGCAGTATTCACAAAAAATAATAAACATATACAAGTTTGTAAAGATACAACAGATATATATATATAGCAGTACATTTTCAGAAGGGTCACAGAAACAACATATACCCTTTATTTAAAGATGAACAGATGATAATTATACACTTTTAACACAAAACCAAAGTAATTATGCCCACACCATAGTATATAAATTAAATTTTTAGGAGGCATAACATGTAAAACGTACAATTTAGTAGTTTTTCCGTGTGTCCAGAAGCTGCTCTTCCCTTTAATTTCATACCTCCAGAATTGCAAAGTTCTAGTTCTAGAAGTAGTGTTAAACCATATGGAAGACACATGATGACACCATAAAAAGCAGTGTAACAGAGGCGGAGAGAGGCACTATTCCACTAGATGCTGACAAGTGGGCCACAGTAGTTTAGGGAAGCGGCAACCCCCAATGGTGAAACAAAACAGCAAGTATTATGTACAAAGTGAGTTACTGTTGTCCATATGGTTTAAATTTGCCTAGGAAACCACTGTGTTTAATAACGGTGTACACCACTTTCTTTTATTAGCTCCTGGCAAAACACAAATATGGAAAAGTAAAAATGCTGCATAAAGATAACAATCTTGCAGCAGAAGAAGACTCATTACAGAGGTGGTAGTTATAATAAGCAGGGGTCACCTTCTAGCACACTGACACAGCACTCATCATAAGAAATGCAAACAAACGGCAGTTTTATAGCAAAATTAAAAAAATATCAAGTTACAAAATAAAAATTAATTATATACAATGGTGAAATAGATATTTACATTTCAGACATTTTAACATTGCTAATGTTGATTCATCCATACCACAGTAAATAACTGACACCTGTTCAAGCACAAAGAGATGTATAATTCCCAGTCAATAGTTCATAATCTATTGACTGCTTGAGTCAGAAAAATGAAATGCCAACCTACTGACAATGTTTTCTTGAGCAGGTTAGTTAAGTACATATAGTGGAATTGTGTAAATACAGCTGAGTTAAGAAGTAGGATTTCACATTTCAACATTTTTAAAAACTTGTGCTCAGTTTCAGCATGGCTGCAGACTTCCAGACAAAAATACAGTACGATTGTCTTCTGGCTGCAAACGACACATACGTGAACATTACTCCGATAAAATGACATCTCCAAAGGAACTTTGGTAGACATTTCACATGCAAAGTATTTGTTTCTGCCATTTTTTCTTGTATTATCGTTCAAAACAATCCCACATTCAGGCATTACTGATAAACTTAGCAAACTGAATGTAAACCCCTTAGCTGTAAGATGGGTTGCCAAATGGCTCACAAACCAGGCACTCACTATCAAAGTGGGTGACTCCACATCAACCAGCAGACCTGTTACCAGCAGCTTGCCACAGGGGTCAGTGCTGGGCCATCTATTGTTTGGTATATACTTCTCAGAAGTTCAGGTAAAAACAAAGGGGTCGTAGCTAACCAAGTTTGCAGATAACTGCAAACTGGGTGCAATTATTAAATCCCCAAATGATGTCAGCATACTTCAAGATGGTCTCAAGCAGACCAACGACTGGTATCTTAGTCACGGCCTCAAACTGAATGCAAAGAAATGTATCATTCCCTTCGGAACAATGTCCCTTCATACTTTCAAAACAACAATACCCTAAGTACCCACAAAGTGGTAAGGGATCTACGATCACAAGTTGACTGTGACTTTAACTTCGACCCTCATGTGTCTACTGTAGTAAGAAAGGCTTTCTACATAACACACTTGATTAGTAAAGGCATCACCTCAAGAGCAAAAGAGGTTATAACCCTTCTATACTCGGCACTAATCCAGCCCATAATTGAGTAAAACTCCCCATTCAGCATGTACTGTACAAAGTACCTGCAGCAATTGAAGAGATCTCAGAGGTTTTTAACAAAGAAGATCAAGGGACTCCAGCATGTGCCGTACACAGACAGACTGAAGTCCCTGTCACTATACTCTGTATCATACAGATTTCTTAGGGGAGACTTATGCCTATCTTACAGAACAATCTCAGATCCAAACCTAATGAACTTGCTGCATATCTGTAAATCAAATGGGACTAAGGCTACCTGTTCCAGGGACCTAAATATAGCCTGCAACTTAAACAGGACATGCTGGAGAGACAGATTTATCTGCCAAAGACTGCTGTGTCTTTGGAACATGCTACCTAGTCATGTCAAACACAGCACCTTTATGACACTGTTCAAGAGGAACCTGGATGAGTGGATGGGGCACTGTAAATTCTTACCAGGAATAGCAGCCACAACCCTCCTGGACATGGGCAGCCATTATTAAATGCAATCTTGGGTATTAACTAACATTTCTATGGTATTACATTGGGATGAAATGGCTAGGCTTGAAATGACCTCTGGTTCAATAGCCTAGTAATTTCCTATGATGCTATGATATTACCTTGTACATTATGTGCATATATGTAAGTGCACATTAATACTGAAGGTCTTAACACATTTCAACTATTCACCATTAAACTTTTAACATTTCCAATACCACTACTCCCATGCCAAAGGGAACAGTTTTTCTATGAACACTGTTTAAATTTGTTACTCTGTATGTTAAACTATGCTCTTTAAGACATGTAACGTAAGTACCACACAAAAACTTGCAGTGGTTTGAAAGAACATATTTTACGGACATATTTCAAGGCTGTGGAACTCTTACCTAACCTTTTGTTGGACCAACACAGCATTTGTCTGTACTCTTAGTAATTATCTTTGAAGAACATTAGTTGCCTTTGCAGAAACATTTTAACACCATGTTGTATTACCAACTACAACTAGATGTTGATAACTATAATTTTGCAAACCTGGAAATGTGTAGTCTATCTGATTTATCTGATCAGTTTTTCTAAAAGGCAATTACAAGAAAAGCTATCACAAAATAGCTTTTTGAATTTCTATGTTGGCAAGAAAGCTCTGAAGGGCTTTGTGCCCAAACTTGTATTCTAGCTCATTTTGAGCTGCCTGACAGTTTAGGTGCATGGAAGGTATCCTGACACTTTGTAAGCTGACTGGCTTAAGTAGAGTTCTTGCAAGTGTTCTGCATACAGTTGCAAGGCACTGCATAAACAGAACAAGCTGTTGTGGCTAAATGCTACAACATTCCTGTTTATTTACAAAGCAAGATATTTTACATGTAATACCTAACTGACAAGGTCTCTTCTTCAAGGGTCATCTAATTCTGCAGTAAGTACAGAAATAAAGCAGATGTATACAATTTTAGATGTCACTACAATAAGTGTATGCTATGTCTACTTCATACTTTTGCACTTTGCTGTACCTCAAAATAAGAAGTGATCCTTAAAAACCTCAGGGATACAGTTTGACAAACAGTGGATTCTCAACTCCGTCCATGCTGGTGTGAATGACCTGAGACGTACCTCCCTGGACTACATGAAAAGAGATATAGAGGAGCTCTCTGAGCATGTAGCCCAGGCCGGTATGACCCTGACCTTGAGTAGCATCTTACCCTCACCAAGAATGATGCCACAATATGAAGACAAGATGATCAATTTCAACAACTGGCTTAAGTACTGGTGTCATTCAAAGGGGATCCAATGCCTGTCAGCCTGGGACGATATGCTCGACAAGCCACGATGCTTCGCTAGGGACGGCTTGCACCTGTCACCCCTGGGCTTTCGGATATTGGCAAAGGCTCTTGCTACCCCCATAGTGCCTTTTTTAGGCAAGGCTCAAAAGACAAACCCACCTCCATAGGTATCACAAGGGATAAGAAACTAAGAGTAATGCTACTCAACGCCAGAAGTCTAAACCTGCACTTGAAACTCTCCTTAGCATGGAGAACATCGATATCTGTGCAGTAACAGAAACCTGGTTCAGGGCTCCCGAGAGCACCCCAGCACTACCAGGTTATACCTCATACCATGCTTTTCGGCCCCCAAACTTGGACCAAACCACAAAAAGAGGGGGAGTATCGATATTCATCAAAGATACCCACACCTCCAGGTTGGTGGCAAAGCACGAAGCATCAGAGACTATCCATGTGCAACTAACAGTGGGTAAAACTGCCTTCCAGTTTATAGCCTGCTACAGACCACCCTCCCAAACACAGGAACCCCACTCGGCCTTCCTGACAACACTGGAAAATATGAAGGTCTCTCCAAACACCATTATATTGGGCGACTTCAACTACCCAAACATAGACTGGGAGCATTACTCTAGCTCCAACACCCTAGCCCAAAGGTTCCTAGAATTCATAAACTCAAATGCTATGGAACAACTTGTTACCACTCCCATAAGAGGGGAAAACATACTGGACCTGATCATCACCAACATGGGGACTCTATGCTCCAGACCAGAAGTGTATCCCTCACTGGTAAGATCAGACCATAAACTGATCTCACTGGATATTCACATCCTGACCCCACCCCCTGCCCAGAAAACCACAGTGAAAAACTTCTCTAAAGCAAATTTCACACTCCTCAAAACCGAGGTGGAATCCTTCAAAGCCCCGGCCTGTGGAAAATCTGGCCCAGACCGCAGAATCCTTTATAAACGCATTCTATGAACACCTTCAGGAATGCATGGATCATGCAATCCCAAATAAAACCAAGACCCAATCCTCCAAAGGCAGACGTCCTGTCTGGTGGACCTCAGCCATAAACAAACTATACAATAGAAGGAGGAAGCTACTACATGATAGAGCAAAATCCCAAAAGAGAAGGCATCTCTGATCAGTATTAGCAAAAACTAAGGGCACTCATAAAATCGTCTAAGGCCAGCTTCGAGAGAAAAATTGCACAGGACACTAAGGATAATCACAAGGCTTTCTTTAGTTATGTTAGGAACCTGGGTGGAATTCTCAGATATGCTCAGAATTAGTCCAAAATGACAAAAAATACACCAAACCCACAGACATTGCCAACATCCTAGCTGACAGGTTCAGCGCAAACTCCCACCAAAGGGCAAATATCTATCCCAGCAGAGTGCTGCCCCCCTGACATCTCAGATGCTCAGGTAAGAGCCGCCCTCTCCAAAGCAAAAAACACAGCATCAATGGGACTGAGCTAAACCCAAACATAAAACTACTGTTCAATCTCAGCCTTACTACAGGATATGTACCCAAAAAGTGGCGTATAACAACAGTGGTCCCTCTCCACAAAGGTGGTGCCTCAACGGACCCTGGAAACTATCGCCCCATAAGCCTGACTAGCTTGGTCTGCAAAGTTATGGAAAGGATCATCATGGACCTCATAAATAAAGATATTGGGGACCTACAGACACTGGATCCTACCCAGTTCGGCTTTGTTAAGGGCAGATCCTGCCTCTTAAACCTGGTCGACTTCTTTGAAACAGTCACCAAGGCCATTGACGAAGGGAAGATGGTCCACACAGCCTACCTGGACCTCGCAAAAGCCTTCGATACAATACCCCACTTGGGCATTATAGATAAGCTCACCAGCTTAAATATAAACCCGTATGTCACTAGATGGGTACAAACTGGCTCAAGGACAGAACCCACATGGTTAGAATTGCTGGAGCCATGTCGGACTCCAAACCAGTTACAAGTGGCGTCCCACAAGGCTCAGTCCTGGGACCTCTCTTGTTCGGTATATATTTCTCGAAGGTACAGGCCAACACAGAAGGACTGTGGCTGACCAAGTTCGCAGATGACTGCAAACTGGGCACCATAATCAACTCTCCAGCCGACACAAGCATCCTCCAAAAGGGCCTCATAGAAACAGACAACTGGTGCCAGAGCCATGGCCTCAAGCTAAACGCCAAAAAGTGTATAGTCATCCCCTTTGGCAAAAACAAAGTGCCCACAAATTACCACATAGGTGGTAATCCATTAAGTACAGAAGAAGTAATTAGGGACCTGGGGACCCAAGTTGATAGCAATCTCTCATTTGACAACCACGTGGCCAAAGTGGTTAGAAAAACATTTTATATAGCCCACCTAATCATGAAGGGATTCACATCTAGATTAGGGGAGGTCATTGTGCCTCTTTATTCATTCCTCATCAGGCCCATAATCGAGTACAATGCCCCTTTTGGGATGTACCTTACCAAACACCTGCAGCAACTGGAAAGACCCCAAAAGTACCTCACCAAGAGGATCAAAGGGCTCAAACAGATACCATATGCTGCCCGGTTAAAGAAACTCCAGCTCTACTCAGTGGCATACCGTCTGCTCAGAGGCGACCTGTGCCTGACGTATAAAGCCATGTCCAACCCGAATTAAGGGACATGCTGCATCTCAAAAAATCCAAATCCCATCGAGCTACACGCTCGAGAGACTTGAACCTCAGCACTGAAATAAATAGGACATGCTGGAGGGACAGATTCATAACCCAGAGGCTCCCTTCACTCTGGAATAAAATCCCAGTCCAGGTTAGGCAGAGTCCCTCATTGACCCTCTTCAAGAGGAATCTTGATGAGTGGATGGGAGATCGTAGGTTTACCCCGGGTATCACTTCTGTGTCACTGTTAGACAGAGGCACAGTATACTAACCTCGAAAAAGGGCATAGCAAAATTAATTTAAAATGGGTGGCGAAAGCCAAACATACTCTGGCTAGGCTTATAAATGCCCTAGGGCAGATAGCCTAGTATGAACCTATGAATCTATGAAGTTCTTACTTACATATGGAACCAGTGCAAAAAAAGCAAGCCAGGAAAGCTCAAAGAGACAGTGGAAGGTGAGAATCAAATGACAATCAGAAAGGTTTACTAAGAAACTTTAGCAGACACTAGTAAAACACTGTTCAGCAAGCCAAGCTTTTACAAGAGAGAGACTTGCAGGGATAGCCAAAGAAATTCACCCACTCCCACTTCCTATCACAGCACATCATGCTGAAAGATGATGGGAAAGAGGACCAGTGTAGGATAGATGAAAACACTCCCAACACCAAGAAACACTTCTCTCTATCCCTGTGGAGTGAGAGATCATGTACCTTTATAGTGAGGAAAGGTCACTCTCCATTCCAACATAATACACTTCACATGCTCCAGGTACATTGTGGTTGGGAAAGGCTCTGAGGATGTCACTAGAGACTGGAAGTTAACAAAGAAAAATGGGGAAATTGCTACTTTTAAGTTCAGGGTGGGTCTCAGTCAGACTTGAGGCTCTAAGCAGTTCTACATTACTTATTCCTGGATTAATTTAGACCTTCAAGTAGGTTAAGGATAGGAAAAAATAAAAGCAGGCTAGTGATAATGCAGATTTTGTTTCAGGGTTTTTCCTTATGCTTTTTATCTTCAGTAAGAAACAGACAATTACACAATAAAGTTTTTAACTTTTAAATAACTGCAGCGTTTTTTTAAAAAGACCTGTATAACATCTCATGTGCTTAAAACTGTAGAACTGGAAGTGCATTTTTCCATTAATGTGTTCCCACTTGTTAGTAATCAAAGTGCTAGAATTCCATTTCAGATTTTGTGACACAGTGTAATGAACAAAGATAGAGCAAGTTAAGTTGTCAAGCTAATGAAACTTGGCACACAAAAACTGTATCAGCAGGTACCTATGGTCATCAAAGATATTTCTAATTGTACCACAAGATGTTTAGTTTCTCCCAGCATCTCAGACTTGAAAGACAGACAAGTGAAACCTGTATTTTCCTCCTTATGAAAACAAGGACTCGAGTCTTCTCTTGTACTTCAGACAAGGTCACTGTACCCCGGACTACTGCATGGCAGTGGCAACTGCCTGCAGGACCCAAGTGCCTTTTGCTATCAGCACATTGCTTAGTCATTAATTTTGTCCCTTAAAGCTGCTGAAAATAAACTTCCACAGTTTTCTTGTAGCTTTATAAACAAAAACAATGAGGTGACCTGTTCTACAAGCTCATAGACCGACTTCTTCCAATTCTTCAAAAATGTGTTTGGTGTAACATACAGGCTTGCACAGCTATAACTGGTTGGCATTCCAGCGTTTCAAATGTCTTTCACATAGCAGTTCTTTACCCCTTTGACTTAACCACAGGAATGTTATTTGAGCATGTCCCTTTCAAGATACTCCCTGAATCACTCTTTGGCAGACCGGAGGTAATTTGTTGAAAGTAATACCATACTGTGCAATAACAGAGAGGCCTCAGAGTCTGAAATTGTAAAGAGGATGATTAGAATTAGTTACACTGCAACTTCAAGAATATTTTACTACAATAATTTTGCCTAGGTAGAATAATCCTCTGTACTACTCTGTCCTTTGTATGCAACACTACAGTATTCTCAGCTCTCAAACTTGTAGCATCATTTCAGTCCTCATAATTCACCTAGGTTGTCTGTCTGATTCTTCACATTCTGTAAAATTCACTATGCATCTCATATATTGTTCTTTTCAGTGCTTGACTGGTCCCCTATACAGTTCAGTGTCACTTGCAATGTTTAAACACTTTATTATTCTGTCTATATATCAAACACATTTGGAAACTATGGTTAATATGCTGGGCTCTGCAATACATTTTGAGGGACAAACTGGGAAGACAAAAATATATATAAATACACACAAAGCACACTACCATAACACCAGATCTTCAGGGAGAGGCCACTCAACAGTAAATCATAACAGCTGGGTTTACCTACCTTATGCTGGTGTTGCATGATCATTCTCAGGAACCTTAGATGCTGGCTGAGGCACTGCATGTACTGCTAACAGCCCAAGATCTTTTGAGACTCTAGTGGTCCTCAAAAGGATGTGTTAGCATAAAAAATGCAATAGCCTAATAACCTAATAAACTATTACAGAGAAACTCTAATATTCTTGGAGGGATACAGGGAGAGCAGCTTTAATGTTAGAGTGACTAATCCAAGACCTACTGTTATAAGTAAATACTGCACACACAACTATATCTTCTTTAGGGAAGACAACTATCAGTAAATCATGCTTGGTTATATAGACACCCGAGACAGTTGGACAATTACAGGAACCCTATAGCATAACAATACTAAAATATGCCCCATTACTAAACTGCGCTTCCAACTTGTAGTGTTTTAAGTTTTGGACAGTAAACCCTGTGGCAGCTTTCAAAATAATTTTTCAAATTCCTCAACAATTTGCTAGCAAACCACACATTTGACGAGAGACAGACCAAAAATCTGGACATTCTACAAAATTCTGGACAGTTGAGAGATATGAACTGGATACCCTTTCTGAAGGTCTTGGTTCTGTGAAGAAGGACTTTGAGTTGCCTGGATGTCTAAAGTGTATAGTAAATTCTCTTGCTGGAATAATTTGGAAACAACACTGGAAGGCTAATAGAGAGGCTAAGACTATTTTCTGAAGCCACTTTAGGAATGAATATTGGGGTAGCTCTTAAGGTGTCTTTCATTGTGAAAGACAAAATATGGGGCAGTGATGGTTAAAACATGAAGTGCTGAAATTTGTCTAGGTGATGTGATAGCCATTAAAAGTTTTTGTTTTGTTTGTTTTATAAGACAAACTTCTGGTCTGCAGGGAGTGCTAGTTCAACTGATGGTCTTGTTACTGCTTCCAGAACTAAATTTAAATCCCAAGGAGGAGAAGGATCTTTAACTGTGGGGCAAAAAAGGAATACTCCTTTAAGAAAAAATTCTCGATTTCAACAATTGGCTAAGCTTCTGGTGTCATTCAAAGGGGATCCAGTGTCTGTCCGCCTGGGATGACATGCTCGACAAGCCACATTGCTTTGCTAGAGACTGCTTGCACTTGTCACCCTTAGGTTTTCGAATACTGGCCAAGGCTCTTGCCACCCCCATAGTGCCTTTTTTTAGGCAAGGCTCAAAAGACAAACCCACTGCCGTAAATAGCACAAGTAACAAAAAACTGAGGGTAATGCTACTCAATGCCAGAAGTCTAAACCTCAAAATGCATGCACTCGAGGCACTCCTCAGTATGGAGAAAATCGATATATGTGCAGTAACAGAAACCTGGTTTAAGGATCCAGAGGGCACCCCAGCACTACCAGGCTACAACTCATACCATACATTTCGGCCACAGAACCCAAACTGAAGTACAAAAGGTGGGGGCGTATCCATATTTATCAAGGATATCTACACCTCCAGGTTAGTGGCACAACACGATGCTTCAAAGATCATCAACGTGCAACTAACAACGGGCAAAACTGCAATTCAAATTGTAGTTTGCTACAGATCACCCACCATGTCACAGGACCCCCCCCCATTCCACGTTTCTGGAAACACTGGGAAACATAAAGGTCCTACCAAACACACTAATATTGGGTGATTTCAATTACCCAAACATTAAACTGGGAGTACTACTCAAGTACTAACTCCTTTGCCCAACATTTCCTACAATTTATAAACTCAAATGCCCTGGTTCAACTGGTCAACACTCCCACCAGAGGGGACAACATATTGGACCTGGTCATCACAAACATGGGCGACCGGTGTTCCACACCGGAGGTCAACCCCTCGCTGGTTAGATTTGACCATAAACAAATCACTTTGGATATCCACAATCTGCCCCCACCCCCGAACAAGAAACCACCGTGAAAAACTTTTCAAAAGTAAACTTCATGTTGCTTAAGACCGAGGTGGAAAGTTTCAAAGCCCCCATGCTGAAGGATAACGCTGTCCAAGCTGCAAAATCCTTTACTAATGCATTCTACGGGCACCTACAAGAATGCATGGATCGTGCCATCCCAAGCAAAACCAAGACTCACTCCTCCAAGGAAAGGAAACCAGTCTGGTGGACTCCTGCCATAAACAAGCTATACAATAGAAAGAGGAAACTAGTACAGAAAAGAGTAAAATCCCAAAAAGGGAAGACATCCCTGATCAGTATCAGCAAGAAACTACGATCCCTCATAAAATCATTCAAGGCGAGCTTCGAAAGAAAAATTGCCAAGGATAACCACAAGGCATTCTTTAGCTATGTCAAGAATCTAAGTGGCAGTGCTCAGATCTGCTCAGAGTTAGTGCAGAATGGCACAAAATACACTGAACCGACCAATATCGCCAACATCCTGGCAGACAGGTTTAGCGCAAACTTCACCCCACTCTCACCCCCAAAAGGGCCCATAACCATATCAGAAGAATGTAGATTCCCTGAAATCACAGACACTCAGGTTAAAACAGCCCTCTCCAAAGCCCAAAACACAGTATCAATGGGACCGGACGGTGCCCCAGGCTGTGTCCTACACGAGCTCAAAGACGAACTAACCCCCTCACCTAAACACACTGTTCAAACTCAGCCTCTCCACAGGCTAAGTACCCATAGAGTGGCGCACAGCAACGTTTATTCCACTCCACAAAAGGTGGAGCCACAACAGACCCCGGGAACTTTCGCCCTATAAGCCTGACTAGCTTGGTCTGCAAGGCTATGGAGCGCATCATCATGGAATTCATTAACAGAGACAATGGGAACCTCCAAATACTAGACCCTACCCAGTTCGGCTTTGTTAAGGGCAGATCATGCCTCCTAAACCTGGTGGATTTCTTTGAGACAGTTACCAAGGCTATAGATGAGGGAAAGGTGGTACACCAGCCTACCTAGACCTTGCAAAGGCCTTCGACACCATTCCCCATTCTGGTATTATAGACAAGCTCATCAGCCTGAACATAAACCCCTATGTCACAAGATGGGTTGCCAACTGGCTCATGGACAGAACCCACATGGTGAGAGTTACGGGAGCTAGGTCCGACTCTAAACCGGTTACAAATGGCGTTCCCCAGGGCTCAGTCCTAGGACCCTCCTGTCCGGCATATACTTCTCAGAGGTACAGGCAAGCACAGGAGGACTATGGCTGACCAAGTTCGCAGACGACTGCAAACTAGGGGCTATAATTGACTCTCCGGCTGACGCAGACATCCACCAAAAGGGTCTCACTGAGACGGATACCTGGTATCAAAATCATGGCCTCAAGCTAAATGCCAAAAAGTGCATAGTCATCCCCTTTGGAAAAAACAAAGTACCCACAAACTACGAAATAGGTGGTAGTCCCCTAAATACGGAAGACGTAATAAGGGATCTGGGGACCCAAGTAGATAGTAATCTCTCCTTTGATAATCACATTGCCAAAGTGGTTAGAAAATCCTTCTACGTGGCCCACCTAATCACAAAAGGGTTCTCATCCAGATCAAAAGAGGTCATTGTGCCCCTCTACTCATCACTCATCAGACCCGTCATAGAGTACAACGCCCCATTTGAGATGTACCTTATAAGACACCTGCAACAGCTGGAAAGACCACAGAAGTACCTCACCAAGAGGATCACTGGCCTCAAACAGATGCCCTATGCAGCTCAACTGAAGAAACTCCAGCTGTACTTGGTTGCATACCGCCTACTCAGAGGTGATCTCTGCCTGACGTACAAGGCCATATCCAACCCAGAATTGATGGACATGCTCCACCTAAAGAAAACCTTATCCCCTCGAGCCACACACTCTAGGGATCTAAACCTCACCACAACAATAAATAGGACATGCTGGAGGGATAGATTCCTGTCCCAGAGACTTCCCATGCTTTGGAACAAGATTCCAATCTACATTAGGCAGAGCTCCTCGCTAACACTCTTCAAAAGAAACCTTGACGAGTGGATGGGAAACAGAAAGTTTATCCCGGGGGTCACTTCAGTGGCTCTGCTGGACAGAGGCACAGGGAACTAATCTAAGGGGGTGGTGAAAGCCAACACATACTGGCTAGGCTTATAAATGCCTTCGGGCAGATAGCCTAGTACCTGCCTATGAACCTATAAGAAAAACCCTGCACAGTTTGGGAGGCCAGGGTACTGTTTTGGTAACCAGGACAATAATTTAGAGATAGCTACTCAGTTATCAAGGTATAATTAGCTGCTATTTCCTGTGTCAAATAATGAGGACAGGAACTGCATGTCATCCGTAGCAGAACTGGAATGTAGATTAAGACCTTTATTGGAGCCCAAACACAGCAAAATGTTTCCATTAACTTTTATAGAAATTTGAGTGTATTGTTTCTGAGAAGTGGACAGAATGTTCACTGCACTTTAAGAAAGGAAAAGGAAAGTACTGGAATTAGGGAAAATGAAAGTTAGGTACTTACCATAATGATAGATCTGTGTTTGTTTGTTTCTGTCCAATTCAACCTGTGGACTATCTTATTTGACTCTGATTTGAGACCATCCATTTCCAAAGACTTCGGCTCCCAAGCTCTGCCTCCTCTACCCAGAGTACCTTGCTCTCCTCAGAGTTGCATCATATAGTTTTGCTCCTCTACAAAAAGTCCAACTATTAACTTTAAGATCACAAACCAAGGAGAAGGAGAGAAATGCCTCAACAATGCTGTTGTCCAATGTCTGGTAGAAGTAATACAGGAGGGGTCAAGGAGGAAGGGATGGTTGAATCAGAAAAACAGACACCACCTATCTATTGTTATGGTATGTACATAACGTTCACATCCGATGTTCTTTTCCATCTGGGTTCAAGCCTGTGAGACAGAGTCCCCAACCACGTTTTCACCCCATGGAGGTCTATGAAAACACATTCCACAATGTGGTGGAACCACAGGAAGCTCTAGACCTCAAGTGAATACCCAACTTGTAGACCGACACAAAGGTATGTGGACTGACCCAAGTAGCGGCAGCACAAATGTCATCAACAGCAGCGCTGGAGGAGAAAGCTGTGGAGGTAGCCACAGCTTTAGCACAGTGACACTTCGGTTTGCAAGGTAAAGTTTTTCCTTTCAAACTATATTCTAAAGAAATGCAATAAGACACTCGGATAAGGTGGACTTAAACTGGCTTCCCCAAGCAGGCCTCTAAAAATGAAATAAACAGCTGTTTAGACTCCCTGAAGGACTTGGTTCTGTGTAAATTAAACCTTAGTTTTCTGTGAACATTAAGACAATGCAGTAAATATTCTCCTTTGTTAGAAAAATTGAGTGAAAATGCTGGTAAGCGGAACGCCTGATTCAAGGTGGTTTCTGATGCCAGTTTAGGCAGAAAAGAAGGATCTGTTCTGAGAGAGACCCTATCTTTGTGAAAGACCAGATATGGAGGCACAGAGGATAAAGCTGGCATCTTTGACACATGCCTGGTCAAAGTAACAGGTACCAGGAAAAGTCTTCCAAGACAGCAACTTCAAGGAAACCGTTACTGTAGGCTCAGAAGGTCCAGCAAGAATGTGAAGCATTAAAATTTAAATCCCAAGGAGGGACAGGGTCCTGGACAGGGGTCTCAATAAGAAAGTTCCTTTGAGAAAGGTCTTTTAAATCTTCAGTGCCGATAAAGGCATATTATCACTGCTAATGTAAGTTGGAAATGGCAGCTAACTGCTCTTTAATAGTGGAATTTCTAGATCCCAAATGAAATCCATCAGCAAGGAATCAAGAACAGCCTCCAAATATCTAAGAACCAGACCTTTAGAAGGCGCCCAAGAAGTGAAGCATCTCCACTTGCTAGTGTAGACTGTGTGTGTGGTGTGTGTGTGTGTGTGTGTGTGTGTGTGTGTGTGTGTGTGTGTGTGTGTGTGTGTAATACATATATATATATATATATATATATATATATATATATATATATATATATAAAACTCCTGGGAAGAAGACAGCCTGGAATCTCTGGCCATCAAGAGAATTGGAGAAACCATGCAGTTAGAGTCTGGAGGTTGGACGGGTTCAAGATCACCCAGGTGAGAGATCAGATCTGGAACAGGATCTAGCATCAAAGGAGGGTACCTCCGAAGAGGTCACAGACAAGGGAACCACACCTGATGTGGATAAATGGGATCAATGAGGATCAGTCGCTCTGCAACAGGCAGCCTTCTAGAGAAACTTTACTATCAGAGGAGATTAAGAATAACAATACAGGAGACGCTGGGTGGCTATCGCTGTGGAATGAGTACAGTGTAATAACTGCTGCACTTGGTGTTGGATAGGGAAGCAAAAAGATTACAACACAGTGCCCCAAGCCCTCTCAAATTTAGGGAACACTCATGAGGAATAAGGATGTTATTGTTCATGTGCATTGCTACCAGAAACCGTTGAAATGAAATCACCCATTGTCAAACCCTCACAGCCTTCCGATTTAAAGGGTAAGACCCTGGTTCCCCCCTGTTTGTTCAGATATCAAGCTACCAACATATTGTCTGCTGTACTGAAGTCACACCCTTGGGGAAAAAAGCCTGCAATGCACAGAAGACTGCTCTCCTCTTCAAGACAATGATATGAAGATTGGCCTCAATGGATCAAGTCCCTTGGACTGTCTTCCCTTCAAAGTGCCACCCACCCCCAACTGAGAATGCAGGCATCCGTTGGGACAGTGCCCTGCATGGAGGAAGAACAAATGACACTATGGGAGACTCCAACCATCACTTGAATTCACTGACAGATTTCCATCAACATGTTGGGAAAATACATAGACCTGGTCAAGGAGAGCCATTGCATGGCTAGTGTCCACTGGAGGATCCACATATGTTACCTCACCAGGGGGAATACGCAGAATGCTCCAGCCATGTAACTTAGAGTTTGAAAACCAGGGAAGCCAGAGATTTCCTGTGAGAGAGTAAGAGATTGGCTTGAGTATGAATGACAGACACTGAGAGCTTGACATCTTGCAGTCTGACACACTGTGTTCAACTAACATCCTATAAACTGTCTGAAGGCTGGATTTTTTTTTGATAGTTTACAGTGATTGCAAATGAAAGACACAACTGGATTAAGGAATTCCTGGCCCTGACAAAATATGCCTTGTGGAGGCAGTGAGAAGCCAATCATTGAGGTATGGAAATGCCTGGAAACCCTGCAGCCTAAACCTCCTGGCTAGATCTTTTTTTGAAGGTGGATGCTGATCTCTTGAATCTTCACCTGCATCTGGTAATGGTAAATACTGTTTTGGTGGAATCTGGGACAATTGTATGATATAGCCTCTGGATATGATCTTTCAGACCCAGATGACAGGTTTGATGGCCAGCCACATGGTAGTGTTGAGATAATGCTCCCTGACTGCCTCCAGAGATGGACAGTCCGCCAAGTCTTCAAGGGTGTTGTTTTTGCCTTAAGGGGAAGCATTCCTTGTACTCCTGATTCTGCAGACCCCTTCAACTATGTTTACAGTGTCCACTAAGGGGCTGTCTCTGCCATGGCTTCCCATGTTTGAGAGAAAATCAAAGGTTTGACACTGGGATTTTTTTGAACCACAGGGATTTGGGACCCTTCTGATTCTTACTGAAGGATCTCTGAGGGTTCTCAAATTTTAGTCCCATGGCAGACAGTATCTTCCCATCCTGTTCACAACTCATCAATTTTTCCCTTACAGTGGGACCAAATGTGTGTGGATCCTGCCTATCTTTAAGTGGGTGTTCGATTTCATCTGGCTTACAGGGAATGGCTTTGGTTGTGCCTGGTTCCTGTTATATCCTCCTGCTGACTAAATGTATCAGACTGTCTGCAGGAGTGACCACCCAAGAGGTAGGGGTTGCACAGCCATATACTTCGAAAACCATTTCCTCCTCTTGATAGGGGGTTCTGATAGCTAAGGTCCTTTTTTCCTCATCAATTCATGGACTTGAACAGTGACGCCTTCAAGAGGGGATCATCCATGTCAGTGTCATATATATTAGACTCTGAAGGAGAGTCAATGATTCCTCTTACAGTCTCTTCTTGGGGAATTGCTGGTAGTGACTGGATGGAGTCACCAGAAGATTCAGTATGCACTTGGAATGAAGCATTGATAGAACAGTCTCATGGAGTGGTACCAGTTCTGATGGCACTCCCATCACTACTCACTACCCTAGAGAAGGAGGCTATCGTCCTCTCCATTGCCTCAAAGGCAGAGACAGGATCTGTCTGCAATGAGAGAATATTTTTCAGGATAGTTTCCTTTCATACTAAAGCAGAAGTGAGCAGTGGCAAAGAAAGGACTGACTCAGAGGTTTCAGAAGGCCTTGAAGCAGAGACTATAGTAGAAGGCTCGAATACCAGAAACTTCGACAAAAAGAATGCCTTCAAATGAGTTGTCAACAAGGACTATACTGGAGTAGAATGTGAGTTGGATGGACAGTGCCAGAGCCGATGTTGAGATAGCCACAGGCGTTGAACTGACAGAATCCAGATGGGTAGTCAGTTGCAAAACTGCTAATGTGTGAACTGGCACTGGGGTACCAGCTAAAATTAGTGACGGGAACCAACCTGTTTTCCCGTAGAAACACAGGGGATGGGATGATACCAGTCTTCAGAAAGGGTCTCATCAGCTCCCAATCTACTTCATACATAAAAGAACTCGTAGAAAATAGTTTGGAAACCATGAAATGAGAGAGCTCTTGTGCTGAAGAATATCTGCTGTCTGATTAAGAGGAGGGAACTTGTCCCTGATTTATTTCTATTACTGAAGATTTCAGTTTTGGAGGTGAGGAAGGGTATTGTTTCTTTCTCAGTATCTTTAGGGGAAGAAGCTGGTCCCAGCTTATACACCTTCCATTTCTTAGACACTTCTCCCTATCTTTTTCCTTGCTTTTCTCTTGTCAGAAGCTTCTGAAGAATGCAGTACCTTAAATTGTTCTTCCTATCTGCCAAAGATCTGGGTCTAAATCCTTTACAAATTGAGCATTCAATCAAAGGTTATATCCACACTTGCTGTACTTTTTGAAAATTTTACCCACAACTGAAAGAGAAAAGAAAAAAAAAAAACAGAAACCTGCACACTATTAATATGCTATACTACTCTCAAAGAAGCTAGGCACACTGCCTTAGTGCCACAAAGTAAGGCACTATAAAGGGAAAAAATATATATTTCAGTAAAATGTAACCAGTACAGACCAAACTAGAAATAACCTTGAAAAGCACACTCAACCGTTGGGGAAAAACTCTACTAATATTTTAAATGGAAGGGAGCCCTTGGCTACAAGTAGAAATCGAGCTGTTCACAATAGCAGCAAATGAGATCTCACAGGAGTGGTTCACATGAGATTATGGGAAAGTCTACTTCTGTGACTCTTCACTTCTGTATGTCATCTTGCAATATCTGAGTGTAATTTCCATCTGTGTTCCAAAATTATCTCCCTGCTTAAAGTATACTGATCCTGTACACATGGAGTATGAACTGTTGAGATGAAGGCTGAGCTATAATACTAACTCCCAAATCCAAACTGCCTCTTTGCTCAGTTAGAATCTGACTGTTTATACACCACATTACTGATTTGGAGATATAATGGCTGAAAATTGTTACAGAAGGCTGTAAGGTCCATGTAAACTGGTTTTATGATCCTCAAGTGGATGTGAAATGACCTTTCCTGTTGAGTTCATTTGCTCTGCCCTGACAGGTTATTAAGGAAGGCTCCCTAAGCATAACCTGAAGAATTCTTTGCTAAATATTGGACTTTGTATGTGGGAAGTAACATCACTCCTATGTATAAGTTTGCCAAACTGTCCACAAGAGGAATTTATTATTTACACATTAGGTAGCAGGAAAATCAAACATCATGTCCAGTGGATTTTTAGACTGAATGCATGGATTTCTCAGATGACACTGTTTTTGAAGTCTTGGATAAGGAACTAGAAGCATGCATAAACCATTAACAAATTTCAACAAAGTTTTGATTTCTAAACAAGTCATAAGTGCTTGATTACTCTGAATTCTCAACTGACCTTGCCTACAGTACAAGGGTCTTTTTTTTAGAATTCTTATCTAGCAGCTTTGTTGTTCATAAATATCAGTTTTCCTGTGGTCTAGGGAGGCATACCCCCCCAGGTAGAAAATTATTGTGCCTCAGTACAAGGATCCCTGATATATATATATATATATATATATATATATATATATATATATATATATATATATGTGTGTGTGTGTGTACACACCCTTGTTAAAATTACAGGTTTTTGTGATATAAAAATGAGACCACAATAAATCATTTCAATACTTTTCCCACCTTTAATGTGACCTACAACCTGTACAATTAAATTGAAAAACAAACAAATATGTTAGGGGAAAAATATGAAAAATAAAAAACATACAAAAAGCTGGTTGCATAAGTTTGCACACCCTTAAACTAATACTTTTGTTGAAGCACCTTTTGATTTAATTACAGCATTCAGTCTTCTTGGGTAGGAGTCTATCAGCATGGCACATCTTGACTTGACCATGTTTGCCCACTCTTCCTTGCAAAAGCACTCCACATCTGTCAGATTGCAAGAGTGTCTCTTCTGCACAGCCCTCTTCAGGTCACCCCACAGATTTTCTATTGGATATAGGTCTGGGCTCTGGCTGGGCCATTCCAAAACTTTAATTTCCTTCTGATGAAGCCATTCTTTTGTTGATTTGGATGTATGCTTGAGGTCATTGTCGTGTTGAAAGGTGAAATTCCTCATCATCTTCAGCTTTCTAGCAGACGCCTAAAGGTTTTCGGCCAAAAGTGACTGATATTTGGAACTGTTCATAATTCCCTTCACCTTGAATAAAGCCCCAGTTCCAGTTGAAGAAAAGCAACCACAAAGCATGATACTGCCACCACCATGCTTCACTGTGGGGATGGTGTTCTTTTGGTGTTTCGAAGTGTTGTTTTTGCACCAAACGTACCTTTTGGAATTGTGGCCAAATAGTTCAACCTTGGTCTCATCAGACCATAACACATTTTCCCATATGCCTTTGGGAGATTTGATGTATTGTTTTGCAAATTTTAGCCGGGCCTGGATGTTCTTTTGTGTAAGAAAAGGCTTCTGTCTTGTAACCCGACCTCATAGTCCAGACATATGGAGAATACAGGAGATTGTTGTCATATGTAGTACACAACCAGTACTTGCCAGAAATTCCTGCAGCTCCTTCAGTGTTGCTGTAGGTCTCTTGGCAGCCTCCCTGACCAGTTTTCTTGTCTTTTCATCAATTTTGGAGGGATGTCCAGTTCTTTGCAACATCACTGTTGTCCCATATTTTCTCCACTTTTTGATAACTGTCTTCACTCTGTTCCATGGTGTATCCAATGCTGTGGAAATTTTTTTGTACCCTTCTCCTGACTGATACCTTTCAACAATGAGATCCCTTTGATGCTTTGTAAGCTCTCTGCGAACCATGGCTTTTGCTGTAGCAGGCAACTGAGTAAATGTCAGGAAAATCCTACCAGGGCAGCTGAACTTTATTTGGGGTTAATCAGACTCTCTTTACTTGATGGCAAGTGTGTACCCAAGAAGACTGAATGCTGTAATTAAATCAAAAGGAGCTTCCCTGTGCACCTTTTATTGGTCTGTTGCTCAGGCATACAGTAAGAACCCCCCCCCCGAAAGGAACCTATTACTTTTTCCTCCTCCTTTGCTCCCTAGCTCCACTAGTAAGCTTTTGGCTTGGCAAATGTCTGATCCTCTGGCTCTAAGCAACTCTGAAATTCCTTTATATAGCATAACTAAATGTAAATAATTTGAAGGTTAATGAAACTTTCTAACCACAATTCAAAGGAAAATTTAGAGAGAAGTCTTGAAAAAATCCATACAAAATCCTGGTATTAAAATGGTGAGACAAAATGAATCTGCTCTTCCTTAAACTTGTACCTCATCTCATTTATTTTCAGTGAGCCTCTCCAAGGCCAAAATATCACAAATATTCAAAGTGATAAAAATGATACTGCAATATCTAGCTCAAAGTGAAAATACTTTTACAGTACACATGCAGGATCACTTCTCACACAGGACAGTACTCCTACTATCTTGATTATACAGAGAAAGGCACTTTCATGTGAACTTGAGAATCAGACTGCCCAAAACAGGAATATACCTGCATATAAGTACAAAACAATGTGACCTCCTCAAACTGAAATACCAGCTAAATATACATACCAAAGCACAGACATAAGAGGGAGGATTTTTATAAAACAACCCACTTATGAAACCAGCTATGGATTTCAATACAGACATCAGATTGTTACATTCCATAACACCCTAGGAGACACTTGGCACTGAGTCTCAAGCTGTCAGTACAGGTGGCTTGGATATAATATGAAGTGGACGACCTCTTAACACACTGTATATTCTTGTTGCCTTGCTTGCTTGCATGACACTGAATGCAGGTGAGTGCAATCCATCAGCCTCCCTATAGCACAGAAAGTTGCTATCCGCAAAATACAGCTGAAATTTCCAGGTCACCACAATACAGTTCTGAGTCAGAAAATGGGCTGGTGCAGATAATCTCTCAAGGTGATACTTCCTTTTTCATGCCAAAAGGAAAAAGAGCAAGCATTATCATTTAAATTCATACTGGTGTACCCACTAAACAAGCTGCAAATGTTGGATATATCTCCATCTTTTCTAATACCCTCTCCTTCATTTCACATTTTCACACGGTAATGACAAGATATATCAGACATGGCACACTCTTTGCCACAGTTAAGCCATACACCAGGTAGTACAAAAACAGTTTACATAAGATGCAGGCGTCTGCACAACCAATAAAGGATGTGCAACATATACGGTACTGGATGAAGTCCACAGGAATATTCTGCAGGGTCAATCACTAGACAAACACATTTGCTACTGTTACTATTCAAATAACTTGCTTGAATTAAGTAACCCGTTTGATAAACAAGGCCATTCTAAATGGCTCCAGCATTACTACCATAATGTAGTGCTATACTGTACATTAGACAACAATAAGAATGGCAGGAGTGGAAGGTCACAGGGGTGCACTTCCCTAATTCAGCAATCCCTCATGACAATTTAACAGAGCCTAAACTGGTTTAATGGACCTTTCTGTCTTGATGAAAATATGATAAATGAAAATTTTGGAACTGCTAAGTGATGACTTTGCACCCTTGTTTTATAAAATATTTGATGTGGCTGTTATCTACTATCTAAGAGGATTTATTTTTAATCAGATATCACCTATTTCCTTTCTATGGACAGTATCACTGACTCCTCTGCAGCCTTCTCTACATGCACTAGTAATCTAGTTTATTCACTTTTTTTCCTTCTATCAGTTCCGTCCTGGCCAACTGTCCCATTTGTTCCCAATCACTGGGTCAACAGTCAGCTGGGAGAAGCCATCATTTAGGTGGCCATCAGGTGTCGTTTGAGTTTTGTCTCTGATTTTCTCTCTGACTAACTCTGCACATCTGGCAAGGTGCCAGAGAGGTGTACAATGTGCTATCTACTCTGGATGTTCCCTCACTTTTGAAAGGGGCGTGCCCTCCAAGTAGCTCTGCCCTTCCCCGCAGCTCATAAGAGGTGGTTTCCCTGGTCTCCATCAGGAAAATCAGGCCACCTAGTGTACTCCAAGTTTGTGCCAATCCAGACACATGGGTTGCAGTCAAACTTCATCCCTCTGTGCCACACCATTAATGTGTCCATGTGTGGTTTGTTCTGTTGTGCGCACATTCTTCTAGTTTGTTCATCCACAGCTTGCATCTGTTCTAAATCAATACAGCCTTTGCAAAACAGCTGTAAATTACATAAATACAGCTGAAAGGACACAATGTTTTCAAGGAAAGAAAAAAGTTAAAAGTGATTTAGTGGACAAAGCCACCAAAAGTAGGAATAGGAACTTGTATACAGATACAATTAGAAGTAGAAGTAACAAAGCATTTTCACTGTCTTTAAGTATCCAAAAACCAGAAAGTTTAAATGAACAACCAGTTTTACCCCATCTTGACAACTGCTTCAGAATTCTTAGCTATAGTAACTAAACATTATTTTGTGCTCTTTCTATGAGGTGTATTAGCATAAGTCAGATTAAACCTCAAAGCATTAGCAATGTTTTTCAGTATCAATATAATGCAATGTCTTAAGTCCTGGTTCTAAGCTTAGACAGATATTCTTGACAATTCTGGCCTGCCAATCTACTTCACTTGTATAAAAAAATCAACAAATTGCTCTGACTGAAATAACGTATGACACAAAAATGATGTACTATATTTGTATTAAAGAACGGACTTGCCCTATTAGCACCGCAGTCTAAAGCTAAGGTCACTTATACATTTATGTTTACTTCTGTCATATTTTTACCTTTTAATACTGTTGAGAGCTGAAGCCACTGCTTGAGCCAGTTTCTACATTCTGTTGCATCAATGTGGGTGGAGTCCAGTCCTCTGACATAACAAGCCTAAATAAAAGCGTGCAAGGTGAGTACCATTAAAAGGTTTAACATTTGTCAGGATACAGGCATTTTTGTGCGTGCGCATGATTATCTCCCTTTCAACATCCACGTTACATAGTCCTGAGCCTTCGCAAAATAATTTTTCTACAGTAACCACATTTTCAGTCAAAACAGCACACAGTTAACCATATGCAGATGATTGCAACATTATTTTGTGCTCTTTTTAACACTAGTTTACTGAACTTAGACTGTATCAAAGAACATGTATCCAAAATCATCATATTACAAACACCCGACTTATCTAAGCCATACTCCTACATACATATTTTTTCATGCCCCCAAAGTATGAGATTTGTTACACTCATCCTTATGTGGGCACATAGTTTACATATATGACTTGTTTTATCTAAATTTTATTTATTTGGCATTTGTTCACTGGGAAAGTCTGACTGGGTCATAAGGTACACATTTTCAGTGGAGGCCCAGGGAGAGGAGCTCCAGATACATATGGTTAACAGAATGAAAAACTTATTTTAACATTTGTTGACAGTGAAAGTCAGACTAGGACACAACCTATTTTCAGCGGAGGCCCAAGGAGAAACGCAGTCTTTGGATGTGGGAGGAAATCAGAGTATTTGGAGGAAATCCACGCAAATGCATGGAGGACAAGCGGACTTCGCACAGAAGGCACCCCAGCTGAGAATCAAACCAGAGAACCTCTTGCTGTGAGCCATAACAATCAAGCACAAATATGAAAACAACACATTACTTTGTCAGAATGAGAACTTTACAGACATAATAAAGTCATAACATTTAAGCACAAAATTTGAAAAACTACACATTAGTTTGTCAGAATAAATATTCAACAGACATAATAAAATCATAGAGTTCAAGCATAAATTATATGGAATGCCTGATAATGGGAAGGTGCAGCATTATTTACATAATAGATGATGGACTTTCCACTGTGTGATTCCTTAAACCTCTTGCATTAGAGATGACATAGGATATATGTAAATTACCATTTAAGGACATCAGGTGTTTCAGCTAAATGGCAATTCTGAATGTCCATGACTTTTTCTTCTATTTATGGACAAATTCAGGCCAATAAAGCCAAACACCACTAGCTGTGGACATGCATGTTTCTGCCTTCATATGGCATCATCAGCACAGCATCAGTGGAATGCTTGGCTAACATTTGGAAACACAGGGTTGTCATACCCAACTGATAAGCTGATGATGTCATAAGAAGGCAGAAACATGCATGTCCATTGCTAGTGGTGTTTGGCTTTATTGGCCTGAATTTGTCCATAAATATACGTAAAATAAAAAGTCATGGACATTCAGAATTGCCATTTAGCTGAAACACCGGATGTCCTTAAATGGTAATTTGCATATATCCCATATAGTCTCTAATGCAAGAGGTTTAAGGACTCAGACAGTGGAAAATCTAGCTTTGATTGATTTTTCTTTGTGTTTTTTTAACCAATTGTTTTCTGTGTGTGTTTTTTACTCATTGTTTTAGTTTGTTAGTTGGGCTATTTTGCAGTCACCCTAAGGTTTATGGATATCAGTTGGGTATGATAACCCTGTGTTTCCAAATGTTAACCAAGCATTCCAGTTACGCTGTGCTGATGATGCCAAAAGATGGCAGAAACATGCATGTCCACAGCTAGTGGTGTTTGGCTTTATTGATCTGAATTTGTCCATAAATACATGGAAAAGAAAAAAAGTAATTGACATTCAGAATTTCCATTTAGCTAAAACACCTGATGTCCTTAAACAGTAATTTGCATATATCCCATGCTGTCTCTAATGCAAGAGGTTTATCACACAGTGTAAAGTATAGCTTTGCTAGATTTTCCTTTGTGTTTTTTAACCAATTGTTTTTTCTGCGTGACCTTTTTACTCATTGTTTTAGGTTACACAATAGATGATTATCATAATTATTAAAAACTCTAGAGGTCATGAAATATGGTAACAGATTACATTGGTGAAGGTGTAGGATAATATGAGTACAGAAGGGTAGGGTGTGATAGACGAGATAGTAGGAATAGATGTGGAAAAGGTACGAGTGTAACCTCAGGGGAGTATGTGGAGAGGAAAGGAGGGTAGGGTAAGTTAACAGTGGGGATAGAAAGAGTAGGGGTAAAAATAGGTATAAGAGTATCTCAGCCTGGGCTCATACATGAGCAAATCCAAGCTGTGTTGAAGTATTCTATCACAGAGATTTTGAAGGAGTGCAGGTTAGTAGCAGTTTTGATAGTTAAAGGAAGGAAGTTCCACAGTTTTGCCACAGAGCAGGAGTAAAGGCTTAGGCTTTGTTGGGTTTATAAGTTGTGATGAGATGTTTGTCTTCAGATCTGAGATGTTTATTTGGCATATAAAAGTGAATGGGCTAAGAGCAAGACAAGCTAGTGGATTGTTGATGATTTTGCATACTGTAGTAAGCTGTACATATTGGAGGGAGAGTTCAGGCCATCTTAGGGAATGTAGGACTTTACAGTGAATTATAGGGGTTGCGTTTATGGCAAATTTGGCAATGCTGTTATAGCAGCTTTCTATTTTTTTTTCCTTTGGGAGGTCTGTAAGTTAGTTAGAATTGGGGCCTCATATAACAGTGAGGACAAGAGGCAGGTTTTGGCCAGGGTAATTTTGGTAGTT